>NC_139633.1:6273002-6293002 GCF_964638095.1 Poromitra crassiceps | reverse complement strand
CAACACTAAGCCACTCGTGCTTAGAATGCATCATTCATCAAGTGGCAGTGGTGGCCCAATGATGGTTAGAGAAGCGAGCTTGTGACCGGAAGGTCGTCGGTTCAATCCCCCCCGGGACCGGCAGGGTAAATCTGGGTGGGGAAAGTGAAAAGGCAGCGCTTGCCCCTCCCTCGTCATTACCACCACTGAGGTGCCCTTGAGCAAGGCCCTTTTTTTTTGAGTAATTGTCTTTAAAGAAAATCACTTCATCTGCAGTTCTGTTCTTCAAAATACACCCTTGGGGGCCAACGTCATCTCCAGCAGTTGAACCCAAAAAGTGATTAAACACGATAACAGTCACACTGCAATTAGTATTGCACATAATTTGTGTGAGGAGATTAGAAGATCAGTGCAGTTTGTGTTTGTGTGTGTGTGTGTGTGTGTGTGTGTGTGTGTGTGTGTGTGTGTGTGTGTGTGTGTGTGTGTGTGTGTGTGTGTGTGTGTGTGTGTGTGTGTGTGTGTGTGGCAGGGGGAGGGGGGGTGGTGTACCAGAGTCAGTGAGGGGCACGGGGCTTGTGTGTGACTTGTGTGAGCTCTACTGCCATCGGGTAGAAACTGTTCAGATGCCGTGAGGTTTTTCCTCTTGATAGAACGGAACCTGTTGCCGGATGGAATTTCTTTGGAAGAGATTATGGCCCCGGGATGGAAAGGATCATGGATGATCTGTCCTGCTCTCTTCCTGGTCCTGGAGTGGTACAGTACGTACACATCCAGTTAGAGACGGCAGGTTGCAACCGATGGTCAAGAGAAGCTCAAGCTGCATCAACAGAAAATCCAAGGAGAAAGACGTCACAGTACTGGACACACTGTTTGATTGACAGGTGGTCTGTGGGAAGTACCACTTTAAATAGGGAAGATGACACCACGTGGTTTTTTCTGCCTGTTTGGGCAGACTGGATAACATCCGGTAGGATATGTGCAGCTTTTAAAACGTTTTTTAAAAATCACATCTTCTCTGCTTGTGTAAATCGAGCGTATGCACAGCCTGTCGAGCGTATGCACAGCCTGATGCAGACGCATTGACTGTTCCTTCAACTGAAACATGATCTGAGTCCTTGACCAGGAAGCCAGTTAAGCTGCTGGGGTCATACAGAGGTCATACAGAGGTCATACAGCCACCTCAGCCATCAGTTGTGTGACACCTTCCCTCTTTGGGTGCTGAAGCACGACTGCTAAAAAGGTCCTTTTTTTCCCCTTAGCTCACACGTCTCCTCTGTCTTCCGTTAACGCTCACACTAGTTATCGAAAGGTCTACTTCAGTGATTGGAAACATGCAGTTAGAGAAAGAAAGTGGGTTTTTTTTTTGCCGAGCACTCAGTAAAGTCACCGTTTCGCCGTTAACAGGATTGATGATACCCGCGCGAAATCTGACAAAGTACCGCCGGCGCACAACAATAGTCCGGCGACCACAACACGGCACACACTGACAATCCCCCGATATTAACGGAGCGCTCGGAACAGGGAGAGATCAAAAAAAAAGGGGGGGATGACATAAAGTAGGCTTCCGCATGTCCTCAATCTAAGCCTCCTGTCCTCAGCCTGATCGGGTTCCTCATCCCTCCGCAACCATGATGAAGTGCTGCTATTGCGGTTGTGCATATTATCGCAGCACGATGCGTCATAATGCTGCCGTGCTCACGCTTAAGCCTCCCCTCCACCCCCCACACCCCGGTCCTAAAAGTGTTCGCCCTCTGGTGTCGCTCTAAAAACAGTCCCTCTCCACTCCTCTTTGCCCCGGCCGACGGCCTGGCTACTTCTGGTCGCTGCTAAAGGCTGCAGTGATTTATGGATACAGCTGTGGGTCGGCGATAAAGACACCTGTCGTGCCCTCCGTCAGCACTTCCTTCCCACACTGAAGAGAGCCCTTGTGCTAACCCGGGCCGGGAATGTCACCTCGGCGACCTCGGGGGTCAAGGGGGGCGCTGTTCCATCGACAGCTTGGCCGCCCGCGCGCTCGCCCACACTCGCTTCCCCCACAGGCCCTGTGCCAATGTTGACCGAGCCGCACTCACAACTTTTACTGAGGAATGGCAACTGCTGCCTGAGACTGTAGTCACAGGTGAGACTGAAGCGTGCGCACTGCAAGCAGTTCTTCAAAAGTTAAGATAAGAAAATAAGAAATGTATTGATAATAAAATAAGAGGTTGAGATGTTCGGCTGAAACTTTATTGGGAGAAATTTGGTTGCTGCAGCAGTGAAAGTAATTGGATTCAGTAATTAAGGAAAAAGATAGAAGTAGGATAGAAAAGTAAAGTAGAATAGAAGCACACAGCCCTGCAGCTCGGTCGCTGCGTGGCCTTGCCTGCAGCTCGGCCGCTGCGTGGCCTCGCCTGCAGCTCGGCTGCTGCGTGGCCTCACCTGCGCTATTGGCATGCGCAGCGCACAATTGCTCAACTTCGCATCACTGACGACATCACAATTGCTCGGGTGACCATCACTGATCAGATCATCGTGATCATCGTGTTCGAGTGTCATCACTCGGGGCACAAGCTCAACTTCACATGTCATACACATTGTGACATCATCAGTGACATCACAATTGCTCGAGTGACCATCATTGATGACATCATCGAGTGCCCCGCCCGCAGCTCGGCTGCTGATGATGATGATAGGCGAATCTCCCAAAATGTTGGCGTGTTCCTTTAAATTTAGAGACAAAGTGATGACAGTCACCTGATGCACGGCCTCCAACCTTAAATCAAGGGTAGCGTGAGAAATTGTTAAAAATATTTAGCATAATGTTACAAGACTTAAAGCGACAGTTCACCCCAAAATCAATAATACATATTTTTCCTCTTAGCTGTAGTGCTATTTATCAATCTAGATCGTTTTGGTGTGAGTTGGCAAGTTTTGGAGATATCGGCCCTAGAGTAGAGATACCCTCTCCAATACAATGGAACTGGGTGGCACTCAGCTTGTGGTGCTCAAAGTGCTAAAGAAAATACATGACCCAAGATAATCCACAGACCTTGTTGTGAGCAGTTTCATGTAGGAACTATTTACTTTTGACCGAACTTGAACCTAGCTTTCCAATTTAGCGAGTGTATTTTGACTGACTGAACTACACCCAGCATGTAGCGGCTGTAGTTTGTGCCAATCCAGTCCCATTGTATTTGAGAGAAGTCAGACATCTCTGTCGATATCTCCCAAACTCTGCAACTCACACCAAAACAATCTAGATAAATATCACTATGGTAAGAGGATAGGGCTGAACGATTTGGGTAAAAAATCTAATTGCGATTTTTCTGACCGATATTGCGATTTCGATTTAATTTTGATTTTTTTTAAATTCAAGTTTCAGTGCAATATTAACTGTAATAAATGTAAAACACAATGAAGCATTTGCCTACCACATTCAAACATCACAATCAACAAACTGCTCTATATTATAATGCAAGGATGAGAACTTGGATAAGAATTCCTTCCAGCAACATTTATTTGCTTTTAAACAACAGCTGCAATTCTCTCTGTGTCTCAGTCTGAGACACAACTCAAGTCTTAAGTCTTTAACAATAAAAACAAAACAAAAAGCACCAGCATCGCTGCAGCTCTTGAAGTAACTGTCCAAGGATCGCTTGGCCTTTTTTGCAGCCGATGGCCTGGCTCCTTCCTGTGCTGCACTTTGAGGCACAGCAGCAGCATCTGGGGGTGATGGCAGCCCTCTTCTCCTGCAAAACACAGACACAACTGTTAAGTTTCACATTACGGTAATGCAATTCACAGCACACACATTCATTCACACATCAAAGACGGGGCACAGGGCGGGCTATATACACAACTATATACACAAGCAGTGTTTCAGTGAAGCCCTATTTTGCAAGGAAAGGAAGGGGAGAGAGAGGGAGGATGAGGAGAGAGGAGAGAATTAATGCAGGTTACCTTTAGTGCCACCTGCACTTGTTCCATCTCTGTCTTCACCCGGGCCTTGATTTGTGGGACATTCTCTCCACTTATGTAGCTTGTTAGCAACTTTTCTGAAAAACAAAATAATTAACCAAATTATTCTATAAGTACTACATAGCTGTATTGCATTTTTAAGATTGGAACTAATTATACTAATAATGATGATGTAGGAGGGAGAGAAAGTAGGAAGGAGAGATGGGGAGGGAGAGAGCAGAACGCTGGGAGAGAGGACATTAGCTACTACAGAATCATTCCATTTCCCAGACTGACAATATATTGGCTATATAATATATTGGGGGAGGTGAAGAGGGGCATTTAGACATTACTGTAGGCTTACCAAGCTAACGTTACAATACAAGTACTGCATTCAGGCAGAGTCAGACTGATAATGTTAAGTGAGAGGGGAAGAAGAAGAAAGATAACCAGAACATGTAACGTGAGCTAGCCAGTTAGGGCTAGCAAGCTAACTTTACTAGCTAAATGAGCTATCTCCTTATGGAGAGAGCTAGCGTTAGTAAAGTTAACTTGCTACGTTCCTAGCCCTAGCTGCTAGGCTAAATAACGTACCGATGGCGAGGTGTAGTCTGTGGTGACGCACTGGAGTCTGGTCCATCTGTTGATTTCCATAGCTTTTATGACGTTTGAAGCGTTGTCGGTGGTTATGCACCGCGCTTGCATAACACTGTCTTTTGGTCACTAAACGATGCTCTAAATCCAAAGTAGTTCCAGCCTTTCTTCGGTGCTAAATCATCCGGCGGCCGCTTCTTGTTCTTGTTACATTACACTTCCGAGTCTTGTTAGATAGCTGCCCTTCCATTGTAGATAATCTATTAAAAATCAAGTCAGAGTGAATAATGTGTCAACTTTTGTAAAGCTCGCTAATCGGCTCGCTAGCTATTCTGCAGACTGCAGCTAATGCTTTCTCCTCCTCCATCCAGGCACGTTTGATAGTACTGCGTGCTGCAGCGTAAACATACGTCACGTCACGTGTACCTGCATGCAGGCATGTCACATGTAGAATGTTAAATCGTCAAATCGAAGCCTTTGCGATTAATCTAATTGCGTTCTTTCAAATCTCGGTTTCGATTTAAATTCGATTAATCGTTCAGCCCTATAAGAGGAACAATATGTCTTTTTGAATTTGGGGTGAAATGTCCCTTTAAGTTCAAAATGGATACCATCATTGTAAAATGGACCCCTAACATACCTCTTCAAAGAAGTATAAATCGTTTTTTTTGTTTCTCTTGTTGATTAGCAGATAAGAATGTAAAAGAATACTCCATACAATGTCGTAACAAGACAACATAACAACAACATACTGTAAATGATTACACTTATAATTGATCTAAAAAAAACTGTGATTGTGGAACAGAAAGCACCACTCGTAATAAAACTACACGGAGCTTTAGAAACAATTAGGAAGATAATGTATAAGTTCAACATATCTGCCATCTGAGGCCCACCAGGAAGCCAAACTCCTCCCCTCAGGACAGACAGACTCGCGTCACGTGACAGAGGTCAGGTGATTTGTGGAGCTTTGTGGTAGGTCGGGTTAAGGCCCTTTGCCACCGAGGAGAAAACGACACTGCCCTGTCCGAATGCCTGGCTGGCCACAGTGGATGAGACGCCCTGGCTGGCATCTCTTCTGACATCTGTCCTCAGTCACTAGCATGACCCTGTAATGGCGCTCCAAGTGCATCTTTATATATACGGTGTGTACTGGAAGTGACCGTGTTTGAAATAACTTGAAATGTGAAGCGTTGGCTGAAACTGCTGATCTCAAAAGGAAGTGCACTATGGGCTCTTGTCTATTTACAACTATGGCACATCTAATACAGATGTAAATAATTTGTGACATTTTCATAATGGATACATGTCTGTTTTGCTACTACTCTATATCACTGATTGCTACACAACAGTGATTCAACTTATAGCCAGTTCAGGAAAGCGTCTACACACTGTCTGTTCTAAAGATTCTCTGTCTGTAGCTCTTTCATAGGAAAAGTCCTCTGGCAAATGGGAATGGATGAGTTTTACATTTCTTTTTTTGTTTGGAATAAACAGAAGAGCTGATAAGTTAGCTGCTAACTTATCAGCTCTTCTGTTTATCATGCTAACTGTTAGCACAATCAGTGAGCCATCATGACTGAACAGACAAAGAAAAGAGAAAATCTAACTGTGTCAACAGAAAATCCAAAGAGAAAGAGGTCACAGTATTAGTCTACTGGACATACTGTTTGATTGACAAGTGATCTATGGGAAGAGCAGCAGTGCAGAGCGCTGAGCAGCAAAGATGGAAATAAAATAAAAATAAACTGGGGATCTCACAGATGACCACGTGAAGATCTTCAAGGAAGATGAATTCTTCATGGGTTCTGCCTGTACTGTAACTGCTGAATTGTTTTTAGCCCTTCCTTGTGCCGCCTGTAGCAGCAAACTGCTCTCCATAGAGACGCTGCATGAAATAGGCCACGCCCATCACGGGAGAAAGCTCTCCATTCACTTCCATACACCAGCGTAATTTTCCTTGAATTAAACATAGCTAAAAGCTGTTGTGTGGTGGGCCATTGAGAATTGGTGAGAAGAAAAATGTGGATCTAGCTGTCAAGGAAGTAAGTTGGAGTGTTCATCTTCCGTATATATGATCTTTGTTGTGCAACACGTGACATAGGAGAACGCCAGGATTGGGGGGGGAGTTTTTGTTTCCCCCCGTTTTGGGGCGTGGTTTCTGAATAATGACGCGCTCCGCAGTGTCTCTATAGTCTCCATAACAGCAACACTTCAGCACACACACTTACCCCATTACCTTTACAATACATCTCCAAACCAAAGAGGTGCCTCTCGTTTGTGTCGGCGACATCCAGCATACCGCCCAAAACGTGCGAGCCATGGAATGCCCAGCTCTTTTCCACAATCGGATCCTTGTCATTGCCGGCCCTGACGAGCTCTCTGAAGTCTTTGTGTCCCCTACCCCCCATAGAGGAGCATCAATGGAGAGACAGATAGCAGTCTGACAGGCCCTCACTAGCCGACTGTGTGCGTATATAGTACGGCCTGGTTCCACTCCTCCATGGTAAAGCTATTGAGCTGGGCCGGGTCGTGGACTCTGTCCCTCTCCGCAGGTCTCTCTGGGCTTTGACAGCCGCTGGGACCCGGGCCCAACATTATCTAATGGAACAGAATTCATTAAAGCGTATACGGGGCAGAGCGTCAGTTAGGAAAGTGAGCGGTCAGGGTGAGATGCTGCGCTGCGCTGCTCTGCTTTCCATCTAGGACATTCATCTGATTTGCGGCTATAGCGGGTCGTATCCGCTTCTGTCGTAAATGCAGTGGTGGGGTGACGGGGTTGACTTCCTTTATTTGCCACTGAAATGAATCAAATGTCAAGATAGAGTCATCTGGTGACTGAATAATAAGTCACAGATGGATGGATGGACTACCTGCTCAGTCCATACAGTATAACATGTCCTTATCGTAGCTTTGCCCTTTACCTTAGAATGACTGCATCTTAAAAACTCCCATTGTTTGATATATATATATATATATATATATATATATATATATATATATATATATATATATATATACATATATATATATATATATATATACATATATATATATATATATATATATATAAACTATTGAGCTCTAAGTTGTGAACTTTATTATTTTGGAAAAAGGAGAGAGAGAGAAACTTTTCCCATATGATTGATCTTAGTTAAGAGAGAAAGCTAATGGATTTTACTGTACTTTTGTAATTGCCATTTTGACCCGTCAATCTGGACCACATTTAACTTTATTTGCCTCAATTTGTGTGTTCTTCCCTGCACTGAAATGACTCCAGCAGACACACATGGGCTTTGGAAATCCTGCCTGCTACCACGAAAACAGCTCAGTGGTCACAGATGTTAAAGGGGTTGTGGATGAACGCTTGCAGATGACTAAGTTGAGCCACTGTTTTTCAAGGATTGGAGACCCCAAATTTTTTTTTTTTTTTTTTGCAGACTCACCTCCGTTTTTTTTTTTAGGTTAACTGACCTTTATCTCCACTGTGACCATTCGATACCCTACTCAACCTTTGCAATAAACCATATCATGTCACTCGGAGCAAGTGAGGAAGCCGTGTGATTTAAGAATGAAGAAAAGCAGCCAGAGAACTGAAGTGCAACACAGAAAACACCTAGTTATATCCTCTCTTCCTGCATGCGTTTTCCCCATCTATCCCCTCTCTTTTCTCCCAAGAGCTCAAAACATCTCAACCACAGAAGTGACCCGCTGCAGATCTCCAAACCGCCCCGTCATCCCCCAACGCTGTAATTATGTCTTTCTAACATTTCAAGGGATTTGCTCACTTGAAAGCCTTTGCTCTTCTTTTTCAAATGATATATGGCCCATCTTGTGGCACTCCTGACTAAGAGGGAGATGAAAGGTACAAGTCAATGGGCTTCTTGTCGGTGGGGTGCCCTCACCAGGGCTAGGCTAGGAGGCTAGGAGGCTAGGAGGCTAGGAGGCAAGCTGGGCTATCTAGCTCGCAAAAGCCTGGGCCTGGATTTAGCCCTTATTTAGCCCTTTGCCGTTTTCAATGATAGCCATTTTGGTTCTTTATAGTCCACTGATGTTGCTAACTGTAAGTGGTGGTTCCTATGCTACTGTGTGTACTGTGTACTATGTGTGCAGTGTTTGGCATCTCAACATTGCAATTTTGCAAATGCTATATTTACATATAGTACATATACATTTACATATTTTCATTTCGTGAATAAACTTTCTACAGAACATCAATGGCTCTGGCTAGGGCAGTCCATCATTTCCCCTCTGCAATATCGTTGCTGGCAGGTTAGCTATGCTAACTGATGTTTGTATTTAGATTTGTGCATATATCACCATGACAAGTAGCATGCCACGTACTGAAGTGAGAACGTTAGAAATGGCTCTGAAAATGACCCACAATATCAGATGTTACTGCCGGTAACTTTCGCTCTATGAATAGCTGTCATTTTATGTGGATTAGTAATTACTGAGAGAGCAATTGAAATCCACTCTGACCTTTTGAAGTGTTACTAGTTGTTTTAAAGGGTGTATTGACTTACAGTCATAGAACGACTATCAACTTTATTTAGAGGAGGCTGTGTTTAGGATGACAAGACCAAACATCAAATGACAAGACCAACCATCAAAACAGAATATATATATATATATATATATGCTGCATCAGATATCAATGGGTTAAACAAAACATATATCCATATACATAGTGGTGTTCCTGGTTCCACTTTATAGCCGATCCCTACAGTAAAGAGTTAAATATGAGCTCATTAATCAAGGCAGGAAAGACAATCAGAATATATATATATATATATATATATATATATATATATATATATATATATATATATATATATATATATATATATATATATATATATGCACATATATAGAATACGGTAATAAAGTATAGTGAGTAAAAACAACATATCTTAAAAATACATCCCAGGGACATGAATGTGCCCGAAATCAAATAATCACCCTTATCCACGTTATTTCTAGCTGCCATGAGGCCTGATGGGTGCTTCTTCCGCTTCCGGTGTAATTTTTACACTGTTTTAACTTGACAAAAAAAACGTCTATGAGGATTTTACAGCAGAGCCATTCTGCTCTACAGCCGTGTCGTTCGGGTGCTGGGATAACGTAATGCATTGTGGGTAGTCGGCTACTGTGGCTAATGCTAACGGCTAGCGTAATAGTTACATGGCAGTAAAACGCCACTGAATGACCAAATTGATTTAACTTTTAACCATTTCGAGTAACACTGTTTCCATACGGACCCGCAGCGTTGGTTAGTTGTTTATAACGTGACTATATTTATAGCTTTTATAACGGACTCCAGCTTCCGGTTTATAATTTGGGTCTGCAGCCGAGTATAACAAAGGAAATGGCAAGCTGCAACAATAAGTCACGTTAAACCGGACCTTGTACCCACAATTATTTTTTACAGTGGGGCATTCAAAAATAAGGTGGATACTCCATTTCTTATAGCCTGTCTTTTAAAAGGGAATCCACTCCTATATTTCGAGTATAGCCTATAGAATCTTGCATATCCCTGCAGTCGTTTAAGGCTTAAACTTGAATGCCTTGTCACCATAGCAACAGCCCCTTACATTTCCACAGTCGCCATGTTATGCTGTAGCCTACTAAGCCAAATGATCCAAGCCAAGGCAAACGTGGAAGGACTGTCCTATATATCCATTCAAGTTCAGAGGCTATACTGCAATGGTCAGTATGATGGGAGGGATAAAACCAGTCCCAGGTTAGCCATGAAGCCACTGCATGGACCTTCACATGGAGCACTGGGGAGCTTTTATGGGCGTCAGGGTGTAAAATAAGCCCAGAGGAATAAGGGACACCAACTCATCCCTGAGCCCTCTGCGGGATACGGGCCACTGACCGCAGCCAGAATGTTCAAGCTCCACCCCCAGCACTTTGAAGAGGGTGCGTGTCTGGCATGCCTCGCATTGAAGACAAGTCCTTGAAGAGGGTGTGAATAACTCCTCAGATGAAGAGATGAGAAAAGCAGCCTTCAACTGTCCACTTCTTCCGTCTGCTCAGCCTATAGTAGAGCGCTTGGGTTCCTACAGTAGCATTTCATGTTGCTTTACTTGAATGCTGTTTTTTTTCAGTGGGAACCTGTTGGCAACTCGGTGTCTTCGTTTTAGGGGGACATGTTTTGTTGGTGTACATACTAATCCACTGGTGCATTCCTGTAAGCGATATTAGGAGGTTAGGTGACTACTTGGCACAGACTAGCTAGCTGTAAGATAAATATATACTGTTTGTATGAGTGACAAGATCCACAGACGGTATAGTCCAAATGTTATCTCGCCAGGAAAAATGAGACGGAACTAAAACAGATGCTTACACCCATTTCAGGATGTTCACTTTCAAATGAATGAAAGAATAAAAAAAATATTATTATTATTATTATTATTATTATTATTGCTACAGGGTTGGCTCAACTTACCCACTGGCTCACCGTAAGCCCATGATTCCAAGGATGCTATATGTGTTAGCATATTGTATGCTAAAGTGTTAGCATGGTACCTACTGTCACACCACATAGTATATTATAAAGCAGGGTTTCTCACCTGGTGGGTCAGGATTCGGGATCCAAAATGTTGTCTCAACTTGTCTTAGTGAAAGAATTGATGAGCATCACCACTTTAACTCGTTTAACCCATTGATACCTGATGCAGCATTTGTGTGTGTATCCCTTTAAGACCGCGAACCGCGTAACATGTATACATGAGACATAGTGGTGTTCCTGGTTCCACTTTATAGCCGATCCCAGAGCCGTATAATAGAAGAGTTCCGACATCTCCATTCACTCCAATGGACCAGTTTTTTTTCCAGGAAGTAGAAAGTGGAACTCTTGAGTAAAAAAAAAGCAACACTGTCGAGTTGCAGCAAAATAGACAGTTTGTGTTGTACTTTGAAAGGGTTTTTCATCCCTTGAATCAAATTGTACATTATCAGCTTTATTTTAGCGTGCAAAAGTAGCACGAGACCCATTCCTGGCTGTTCATTGGCTAATGAGTCTCGCATTTTGGTCCTCCGCTGACGCCACTCTCTTACTAGAGGACACTAGAGAGACGCCATTGCTGTCCCTCGTCCTTGGGTCATTCTGGTGAATAGTTGTGAATCTTGATAGATGGGCATGAAGGGAAACAAATAGACAAGAGGAACACATTACATAATATGTATTTGTTATAGACATATTATGTCTGTACACAGGATGTAACATGCTCTGCATGTTTTATTTTATTTTTATTTTGTTATTAAAGTAAGCAAGTGCACAATTTCTTTCAGGGCTATTTCCCTTCCAAACCGGCATTGGAAGTCCCATTGGATTCTAGCAACTGCAATGTTTCTAGGTCACCTGACTGACCTAAATATAAAAATGTATCAATAAATAGCAATTGTTTGATCTTAACAGTGAGCTGTAGTTGTCGGTGTCAAATTAGCATGATTGTTTCTGCTCTTAGAGAATAACGACTCTGAGGCGTAAATGCGGCTGGCTGTGGCTCAGGAGGTAGAGCAGGTCATCCATCAATCAGAAGGCCGCTGGTTCGATCCCCGGCTCCTCCAGTCCGCGTGACCTTGGGCAAGATACTGAACCCCAAATTGCTCCCGATGGCTGTGGCAGCTTGCCGCCCTCGGTGTCTCTGAATGGGTGAATAAAAGTGCTATGTCAATGCAGTTCATTTACCATATAAATGCAGTCCAAATGCACACATGAAAGGGTCCAATGGCTTTATCTATGTCCTTGATAAATTATATTTTAAAATGAAATGCAAAAAAAAAGGTTTAGTGTTCATGGTTGCAATTATATGTGATTACATTGCATGCTGAACATTTGACCTCCTTACCACTGAGCTGTATACGGGACCACAAATCAATGAAGGCAGAACAGAGTATCTGGAATCTCATATTTCTTTTATGTTCTTGACCTATAGTGAGGAAAAAAAAAGGCATAGGCCACATGCTGTTATTGCATGTGAACAGAATAGATCAGTCTAAACACACACACACACACACACACACACACACACACACACACAGGTGTTGCAGTAAGAGGTGCAGGTTTGCAGGTCAGGCCTTTCTTCCCCACCCTCGTCTCTGGCACTGTGTGCACGTGCGCGTTTCGAGCCACTCTCTCCATAGCGTGCCAAAGTTTTGCCCATGAGGAAGTGAATTCTCCCTTCATTTCCAGACGTTTCTTAAACTGTGTGTGTGCGTGTGTGCGTGTGTGTGTGTATGTATGTGTGTGTGTATGTGTGTTTCACCAGAGCCTCAATCGACCTTGAGACTCTCTCTCCATCCCTCCCTCTCTCTCTCTCTCTCTCTCTCTCTCTACGCCTGTGTCTCTGTCCTCGGTATAATCCTCGGTGATTGTCTGTGATTTCCCTGTATTGTTGACATTCACCCAATAAATCAATCAATCAATCAATGTCCCGTCCAGGGAGCTGGGGGAGGGGCCTAGGCTGCAGAGGCTACAGATCTCGTGCGCCTACTGACATCCCGTCCACATGCCGTGCTACGAACTGGACACATGTCACCTATAGAAGCTGCTGCACCGCTTCAAAATGTGGACAAAAAAAGGGATCTCACTGCCCCAAACCATTTAACCATTTATTCCAGCAAATGTCAGTTGTACTCTGGGAGGTGATTTTGTGGTTTTTGAAAAAATAGATTTAAACAATTTAGGCATTTTCTTAATTGGTAAAAATGAAAGTTGATTAGTTGAACTTGGCCAGCGGTTGGGATTGTGGAGAGGCTTGGGGGTAAGGGGAGCTGTGCATCAGAAGTGGTTTGGCAGATGGACTTTAATGACTTCACAGACAGTCTGAGGCAGCAGGGCCCAGTCTGTTTGGGCAGATGCTGCTGTGTGTCTTAGCCTGCAGAGGACAGATGCTGTGTGTCTTAGCCTGCAGAGGACAGATGCTGTGTGTCTTAGCCTGCAGAGGACAGATGCTGTGTGTCTCAGCCTGCAGAGGACAGATGCTGTGTGTCTCAGCCTGCAGAGGACAGATGCTGTGTGTCTTAGCCTGCAGAGGACAGATGCTGTGTGTCTTAGGCTGCAGAGGACAGATGCTGTGTGTCTTAGCCTGCAGAGGACAGATGCTGTGTGTCTTAGCCTGCAGAGGACAGATGCTGTGTGTCTTAGGCTGCAGAGGACAGATGCTGTGTGTCTTAGCCTGCAGAGGACAGATGCTGTGTGTCTCAGCCTGCAGAGGACAGATGCTGTGTGTCTTAGGCTGCAGAGGACAGATGCTGTGTGTCTCAGCCTGCAGAGGACAGATGCTGTGTGTCTCAGCCTGCAGAGGACAGATGCTGTGTGTCTCAGCCTGCAGAGGACAGATGCTGTGTGTCTGATGCTGTGTGTCTTAGCCTGCGGAGGACAGATGCTGTGTGTCTTAGCCTGCAGAGGACAGATGCTGTGTGTCTCAGCCTGCGGAGGACAGATGCTGTGTGTCTTAGCCTGCAGAGGACAGATGCTGTGTGTCTCAGCCTGCAGAGGACAGATGCTGTGTGTCTTAGCCTGCAGAGGACAGACGCTGTGTGTCTTAGCCTGCAGAGGACAGGGAAGAGAAACAAATGCAAACATATTTCAACAGGATTCATCGTCGCCGGCCATGCACACTGTATTATTCCAAAATAGAAAGTGTTTGAACTAGAGATGATACATGTAGCCTATAACTTCAGACTCTGTCTGAGAAGAACATTGAAACTTGTAATTCAGTGCAGAGAACAAAACAAAAACTCTACACTCCCATGGCGCTTTTGTTGCGAAAACATATCAACCAAATAAATGGTTTGTCTATTTAAATGTGATCTCGAGTGGGTCAGCTGCCTTCATCTCTTCTCGGGAGGCTACTACAGCAGAAAATTAGGTTACTTGTCTTGCTAGCTAACTTAGCAACAGAGCTGTTAGCACACATATGGTGTTTATATAAAGGCACTATACTAGAATGTGCTTTGTTTGAGTATGTGTGTTCCTATGATCACAAACAGATTTAGCTATAGGCTATCTCTATATCACTATAAATATAGCAGCAGTCATGCAATAGTACACAAAGAACCCAGAGGCAAGTTTGATAAGTGTGACGATTAGTCCAAGTTATATTTTAACAATATGTTTAATTGGTTTTATTAATTGTATACTGTCCAATAAAGCACAGCACTTACTATCTGTACATAATATTTTATGATCAAGTTTCATAGTGCCCAAAGGGGTGAAAAATGTCTCTTTGTATGCCCTGGCCAAACTTTCTTGGTAAAATCGTGTCACCTTTGCTTATGGTGAACATCTTCAAGATTGAAAATGACAAGGAACCACTTCCCTACTAATTATGGACAAATAACTAGTATGTTGAAAGCAATAGGATCAAAATGTGCCTGACATGGACCGTTTAACATTGTGCCGTAAAACTCTTCCATGAGAAAGCCATGCATGCATCTGTGCCCTGAATCTGATACCCGAAACAGATATCGGGATGTAAATCATGGTTCCAAACTCCCGGACATGTTGTGTAAAGCCAAATAGATAAAACCTTGGAGATGTCTGGCTGCATTAAGCTTGGAAAAAATATGGAATGCGCTGAAATGTGTTTGTGTGTGTGTGTGTGTGTGTGTGTGTGTGTGTGTGTGTGTGTGTGTGTGTGTGTGTGTGTGTGTGCGTACGTGTAGGTGTGTGTGCGTACGTGTGTGTGTGTGTGTGTGTGTGTGTCTCTCTCTCTCTCTCTTTCTCTCTCTAAGGGTAACTTTATGATACAGGAACCTTTGTACTACCTGGGTGGTACACTAACTACATTTCTGTATCAAGGGTAGGGTCAAGACAAAAACGATAGGTATGAATTTGTCATTGGATTTTCCCCAAATAGAAACAGGTCCTTCGCTTGACTATTGTGCGTTCACAGGAAGCAGCTGAAGTGGATTGAACAGACTGGGCTTCAGAGGAAGTGCCTTGTTCTGAAAATAAACCCGATTGCGAGCACGGCCTTGGCAGTGCATCACATACCGTGCAATACATTCACGTCTCTTTGCCTGCTTTGCAAGTTTTGACCAATTTTTATTATTTATTATTATTATTATTAAACACTATGCTGAGAGGTCTTCTGGTCACAAATCGTTGAAAACTTAAACAGCACTCAGATATTTTCTTCTCAAGGACGCGTCGTTAGGAACCGTTGGGTACATCGCTCCCACAATATATGGGTGGGCCCCAACGTCCTTCTTTAGGTCTGGGCCCACCTCAAACATAATATTACCAAGGGCCTGGGAACCATCTATCATAGCACTTTAGCACACCATTGGGTGGACTGCAAGCCCCCTTTGGAAGAGGATGTTTGTGTTCAATGTCCAGTTTCAGGACAAGTGTTTCCGGATTTTCCCTGTGAACCTCCATATTACAGGGAGAGAGTCCTGAAGTATTCCCCATAGGCAACGTAAACAATACAGTGCACATAGGCAACGTAAACAATACAGTGCACTATTATTTCATCCACGTGTTTTCATTAAGGGGCACTGTGTACTGGGATGGTACAGGACACAGCTAGGACACGAGCTACAGTACAGTAGAATAAGTCATCCTCACAGTATCTTTGGTATCTTTGGTTTTGGTTAACGCCAGGTGAGCAGTATGCTGTTGTTTTTTACATTTGAAAGTTGGTCACCATCCACTTCAGTTGTTTAGGAGAATTCTCCAACAAAGTTCTGCAGTGAAACTCCACCAATGTATTGTGGACTAAAAAAACTTCACCCGCCCTTCCATCGGCATGGGGGTGAGTAGATAATGACAGCATTTTTATTTTTGGGTGAATCTATCCTTTAACTGGTTTATAGATTGCAACAGGCCGAGGCAGGGTCCCCCCATCTGATACGATTTTTGCTTTTAGATGTTTTATTGTACATAAAGTGTATGAAACCCATGACCAAGATAATCATACATTCTGTCGTTGTTATTTATGGGTGGAAATATAGTGAAAATAAATGATTCCCCTTTTTGCTGGGGGGGACCCCCTGGAACGCCCTCAATGACCCCTAGCGGGTCCCCTGACCCCACTTTGAGAAGCACTGGGCCCAGGGAGACTTGTGATCTCAGGGTATCGGTTCATGAATAGGACTCTGAGCTGTTAGTCAGGTCTCTATACTACTATAAAGGTAGCCGCCACAGCTTCTTCCACCATCACCCGTGTCAACCTCCTCTCCACACAGACAGAGCGTCACGTGGGTGTCTTCTCTTTGGGCTGTTTCGGCCTGGCCCGGGTGTACGTTTCTGTTACGGGACCGGACTGTTAAAGCCATCAACCTGCGCTGGTCGGGCCCCAATAAATCACCTTGTAATAACACACGTCAGCAGGTAGGGGGTGGGGTAGGGGGGGGCTGACGCGGCACAGCTAGCTACTGTAAATCTCCGGCTGGGCTGTCCGCGTAGCGTCCAGTTTGTTGAAGGTTGTGTTGTGTGTAATCACAGTTTGCCCGCAGACTCGCCTGACCACCCCCCGATTTAGGGCTGTGAGAACCTTTTTTGGGGGCTCAGTCTTGTGGCGCTCCTCCTCCCACCCACTCTCCTTCCGTTCTGGAGCCAGTCACTCTGTTATAATGTGCCACTTCAAGTCTGGGGCTGGCCCAGACTACTGTGCAGCTTCACAGTTCACATGAATCCAATGATTATACTGGACTTTTATGTGTAGATATGCTGTATTAGCCTTTACAAAAAAAAAAAAACTAAAGAGAAATCCACAAGAAATTGTTTTTATTTCAGCAAAAAATTCATATATAATGAATTATTTGCCACCTGTGTAATATTCTTTAATTTATAAACCAGGCTAGTCCCATTGAGATTAAATATGCTACTTGTAACTACTTGGTGTGTAGAGGCTGCAAATCCTCGCGGGCGATGGTCTATGGTTTATTTGCAGTAATTATTACACTAATGTGTCCAAATAAAGCGTTTGATATCTTATCTGGGAGGTAAGCATGTTTTGTGCCTCCACTCCAATGAGTTGTGTATAGGCTAACGTTAGCGTTATGTTTTTTCTTTTTTTTTCTTTGGGCACTTTTGCCTTTATTCAATAGGACAGTAGGCAGACAGGAAATTAAGGGGGGAGAGAGAGGGGATGACATGCGGCAAAGGTCCACGCACACGTTAGCGTTATGTTTACTCCCCATTTACTATTATTTATTATTATGATTTAAAAAAATGATGCTGTACTGTATCTTATCTCAACATATTTTTCTGCTCAAGACACAGGGGGGTTTATTTTATGCTCTTATTTTATGAGGATGGTTGGCAACTCAACTACCTGGTCCTTCCAAAAACACATAAATGCTTTCGCGTTAGTGACATTGACTACAGTGAATTTGGTAGTTGCCGCCAATGTTCACACACAATAATGACTGATAGCAAACAATATTTCAGGATAAATACTATGCTAATATCAGAAACGTATTTACCATCTCTGCCGCTACATTGGTTCTGTTGCATTGCTTTCCATTGAGTAAATGATTGTTTTATTTTTGTCTTAAATTCGTTGTTATTGTTGTTTTATCACGGCGCTTATCACTCTCCTTTATTGCTTGCAGACATTCCAAAGATCTTATTCTTTATTCTGTGGTGGCTGAAGGTGGAGCTGCATTTGCCATGCTATACTGCATCTAGGCTGCAAAATACCCAGAGATTACAGTGTAATTATTGCCATGGTTTTCCTAATCTCTACTGGCTGTGGCCAATCACAGGGAACGGGACAGAGCAAGCAGCCTCACACATCGCTGAGGTGTGGATTTTCAAAACGAGGCAGTAGTTTATCATGAAAAGGTCACATAATGTAGGCTATCTTTAAAGGAGAATGAAAATAGTTCCTACATGAAACTGCTCACAACAAAGTCTGTGCATTATCTTGAGTAACCGGGGTCATGATTTCTGGAAAGAGACAATAATGCTGTTGAGTTTTTCAAATGTATTTCTTTGGGTGCTTCAAGCGCTACAAGCTGAGTGGCCATCCATTGTATTTAAGAGAAGGCAGACATTTCTGTGGCCGATATCTCCAAAACTATAGATGGATAAATAGCACTACAGGTGAGAGGAAAAATATGTATTTTGGATTTTAGGGTGAGCTGTCCCTTTAAGCCAGCTGGCATGAAGCATTTTCAGTCAGGAGTTCATAGAATTTGTGATGTCATCCCCAAAATGGCCTCTCCACTCCATTCAAGCAGGATGAGAAGTCAGGAGTAAAAAGGCCCTCTAATATTTTAGCCCTCCGCTGTGGAGGAATGATGGATGAGGCAGACAGCCCTCTTGGATCTTCTCACTGGGTCTGGCTTCCAGGACCTGGGTCGCCCAGAGTGCTTCCCCCCAAAGGGCCAGCTGCTGTACCTTCCTCCGGTCTGCGCTTGTATTTAAGAGCGTGCACGCATGGAAGTATGAGACAGTGCATCTCAGCGCGCTTGTTTCTTTTGGCCCGTGCGTGTGCCGAGTATGTCATGTGAAAAAGCTACGTCATATCAAAGCTCAAACTATCTCTTTGCATCTTTTTCTGCAGGAGTGCGTGTGTGGGATTTGCGCCCAACCCATGCTGTGATAGACTTCAGCCCCCATGACCATGTCCCTGAAGAGGAATAAACAGATAAAGGAATGAATGAAATAAATTAACCCATTGATACCTGATGCAGCATTTGCGTGTATATCCCTCATTTGTGTGTGTATCCCTTTAAGACCGCGAGCCGCGTCACGCGGTTCGCGGTCTTAATACACACACAAATGCTGCATCAGGTATTAATTGGTTAATATACAGAGATAGAAATATATATATATATATATATATATATATATATATATATATATATATATATACAGAGATAGAAATATATATATATATATATATATATATATATATATATATATATATATATATATATATATATACCAAGTCAGTTTATCCACCTTAGTGTTTGCTGAAATAGATCTTAGGATGACATACTACATGACAAACTTTAGCTCTTAAATTCATAACATAGAGAGACCATAGTGAGTAGTATCAAAATAATGTAAGTTAATTTTATCGGCTCATATTCATAAAAGCAATCCCATCTGTGGCGCCTGTAATTGGAGGTGATTTGTGCTAAACAGCAATCCAGCAGATTTCACACCAAATCCCACCAGGTGGCACAAAACATAAAATGCAGTGTAGAGGCCAATGTTCTTCTCAGTGACGGTCTCGTTTATTTACAGCGATTATACTAATGTCTCAAAATCAACGTGACTTATCGATGTTCAAATGCAACATGTAGCATCTCAAAGGAAAAACGTAGAAATACCTTCCCCATGTTCTTCTTCAGCGTGTTTACTGGAGAACGTTCAGAACGCACCAGGCTTTGAAACTCCATCCCGTTGATGCAGATATCGATGGACCTTGTCGGTGGCTTTGTGAAGCTCGGCGGCGGCTCCTGTGTCCGAACCGAGCCCTGATCTGATCTTCACCACGCACCAACTTGTTTGA
>NC_139633.1:6193002-6268002 GCF_964638095.1 Poromitra crassiceps | reverse complement strand
CGGGGCTGCATCGGGACTAAACCCACAATTAGCCAGCAGCCCAATAATATTGGCTGCATGAGGAACGGATTAAGCAGGGCTGTATTTAAAGACAGGTGCATGTTGAAATGGAGGTCAGATGGTCACATGATGACTACCACTTATGTCAGCGTGCCGTAAATGGAGATACGAGTATTCCAGCGTGTCGTTTTGTCGCCTTCCATGTGACACAGCCTTGTGTTTATATCGCTGCTGTCGGGTGAACACCTTGTATCTCCATTAATGTCTATCAGCAACTTAAACAGCTTTGGGGGGTTTTTAGCACGATGAGCATGCAGTTGATCCACTTTTCAAAGGGTTTCATGCGCCCAAATGTTATAGAATTGTTCCAAATCCACAGAGGAACCATATAATCCAATTAAACAAAACTTTTTGTGTTTTTCACGTTTTGAAAATTGCAAAATAAAATATGGGAAAAAAAAACAATACTTTTTGGTATGACATTATGATATTTTGTGATCGTAGTGTGTATTATGAACCAGCATAGTGTGCAATATGAACCAAGACTGATAATAAGTCTAGTAGTTGTTGAGTTGAATGACTTTCCTATATTGTATACAGAATATGTAATATATCACATGGATTGTCATGCAGAATGTGTAAAAAAACAAAACAAGCAACAGTGCCTCGGCCTTTGACTTGTGTAAAGCCATTTTTGTTGGCGAGCAGAGAGGTCAAGGAGGGTGAAAAGCCGGTGACGTTGTGGGGGTCGCGACGCCATTCAACAAAGACTACTTAGTGGTTGACCTCCGCCGTTGTCTCAGGAACAACTGCCATGATGGATGCGTCCGCACGATGACAACTGAGCGCTGGGGTCAAGGCAAAGCAGCACTCTGCCTGTTTCCCCCAAAATATCCCAGGATCTCTGTCTTTGCCACGTGAAGTGGAGAAGTGTCGTCCAACTCGACGTCCTCCAAACAGCTGTGAAACGCGTCAGTGTCTGTGTTTATGTGTAGGTCCCACTGAGAGGCCCTTAACCCAAACAGTATGCCGGTTTCAACGCTGCCTCTCAAAAGCGTTGTATGTGTTTTTTTGACAGACACTATTTGAAAGTGAGAGGAAAAAGTGACTATGCGGTGAGATATCGCTGCATTACACAATCTTCTCTGCACTCGCGGGTGAAACCTGTTTCCTCTGAATGCAACACAAAAACAGAGGGGATATGGGAGAATGGCATCTTACCGAATTAACTATCTTCATTTGAAACAAACACACGGTATTTTGTCATTTGCTAAACAACCAAAAGAGAAACATATAAAGTTATCTACGTAATATTATGTTATTCATAGTAGGGGAAAGGAAACTCAAAATATTCTATATAACAATCGTGTATGGAAATTTGTGTCCGATGTCAGTTTAAATGAATGTTGTTTCTTTTTAAACATTTCCAGATTGGGAGATGTGAGTGAATGGTGAGAGCTTGGTTGTGGGTGATGACAATTTCAGTCACCTTTTGGTCTATAAAGGAGAATAAAGGAAGTCGTTTCTTGGGGAATCACAGGGGCTCAATATACCTCAGGAACCCCACCCACCAGCCCCTTCTCTTTTATGGTGGCATCAAGACTCTTCAGATTGAGTTCCCCATTCCTGAGCAGCTGTCTCTCTTTTGTTAAGGTAGATTGTTTTTCAGGAACTGTGGTATGTGTGTGTGACCGGGTTCTCCTCTCAGCTCCTGATGGACTTTGCAGGTTTTGTAATGAGCGAGGGACTATCAATGGTGGGAGGGAGGGAGGGAGGGAGAGAGAGAGAGAGAGAGAGAGAGAGAGAGAGAGAGAGAGAGAGAGAGAGAGAGAGAGAGAGAGAGAGAGAGAGAGAGAGAGAGAGAGAGAGAGAGAGAGAGAGAGAGGAAAGGGAGAGTGGCTACTGACTTTGCAACTGGGAATCTTATCAAGTTTCTCGATAGGCGGTTTAATGGTTTAATGAGCACGTCCATCTTTCTTTTGTGGGCTGCGTTTCCTTTTCCCTTTCTCTTTTTTTCTCATTCACTGTCTTCAATTCCTTCATTGCACAAGTCATTACTGTTACTCCAGCTTTCTCTGTGTATCATTATTGTTACTCTACACTGTAGATGCTGTAGTCTACACAGCATCGGGTCGTATTGTTTTCATCTTGTGTGTGTGTGTGCGCGCGTGCGTGTGTGTGTCACCATGGCAAGATGTGGTCCTGGACACACCTATTGTAGCGGGAACTACCACAGAAGCCGGTTTGAGTACTTTGCCAGGTGTTTATATGTCTGTCAAGTCAAGTCAGGTCGAGTCGTTAAGTGCCAAGTCAGGTCACTTTCCCCGGACCTCCCGCTGATGATGTCACAATGTCTGTGAGTGATGATGTCACAATGTCTGTGAGTGATGATGTCACAATGTCTGTGAGTGAAGGCCTAACGTAAAATATGGCTGCCTTTCCCTTTGTGCACTTGTGCAAGTTACACAGACATTTGACAATGTTGGACATTTTAATATTTTATGTAAACTGACGAACACAAACAAGTCATTAGAAGCACACTTAAGACACTCACTCGGCTCAGTTCCACGGCCCGGCTTTCGGCTTAGAACAATTCAGATTTGGCCCGTCTGGTTTTGCAGTTCAGTAGATGTTCTCACACAGTGATGATGATGTGTGTTTGCAGGTCCAATATCCTTATTGTTTAAGTCAGTGATATGAGTGTTTGTCATAGTCTTTCATGTAGTTTGTTCCCATTAGCTACTTCTCAATGTCCACACACACAACTAGCTGCTTGCAGCCAAAAGCAGAGTCCAACATTCTCCGTGGTCTCAGTCAGGCGCGGACTGCATAATCGGGCACGTCGGGCAAATGCCCGGTGGCCTGGACTGGCCTGGCCTGATTTTTTTTTTTTTTTTTTTTTTTGGTGCCCGCAGTCAGGCCAGGCCACTCACTGAACAGCAGGCCATGCGCCACCTACTGGTTTACTAGTGGTTTTATTACTTTATTCAGGGTTAAAGTGGGTGCATCTCATTGTAAAATTGGACTCGGCCCAAATTGGGCTTCAAACGGCCCAAATTGGGCTTCAAACGGCCCAAATCTGGCTACAAACGACCCAAATTGGGCTTCAAACGGCCCAAATCTGGCTTCAAATGGCCCAAATTGGGCTTCAAACGGCCCAAATCTGTCTTCAAATGGCCCAAATTGGGCTTCAAACGGCCCAAATTTTTCGGACGCCGGCACACGCGTCGGCCCGTATCGGCCTGGCCTGCTTGGTATCTAATGCCCGGCCTGAATTATGATCCCAGTCCGCCCCTGGTCTCAGTAGCTAGCCGCCTGCTTTGCTCAATTGCAGCCCGGTGCCAGCATGTCAACAAATCTCAGCTGCATCTTATTCCCAATGTCCATCTCTTAGTCATGGTATATATAGATCAGGTTAGCCTTTACCCCGGAAGTAGTTGTCAGTACTGTCCCTGTAGTAGTCTATGCCTCCGCCTAAATCCATATCATCCTACAGATGTGCCGTTATCTTTCACCGTCATCAAAATCCTAAGAGATACTAAAACTCAATTGGAAAGTTAGCATTCTAAACAGACAATCCACCGGTTTCCTGCTGAGAGCCATGGCCTCAGATTCAGAGGTGGTGCCGCTCCACACTCGCCTGCGAACCGATCCAGTGAGTGCTGAAGCACTCAGCCTCATTCATCTCTGATTAATGTTATGATTAATAATTTCTTGTCTGAAGAGCGTAGCATAACATTCAATATCCCAGGTCCAGCTGCATTTTATGCTCAAAAAGGGCTATAAGCAGCATAATGCAAAAGCCTAACAGCATGCCGGCGTTCTGGAACAGGAAGAAGCCACAGTGGCTGAAGCCATGGTCCCCGACGTCGTTGTGCAACATCTCTGGAAGCATGTCCACCAGGGCCACGTACAGGAAGAGGCCCGCCGTCAGCGCGAATATCCACACGCAGATATTTTCGGCATACTGCCCGATGACGATGCCAGCAAACATGCCCAAGTAGGCCATCATGGCAGACAGCGTGTTGTAGAGAATGGCCTGACGCACCGTCATGCCCGCCTTCAGCAGCACCGCGAAGTCGCCCAACTCGTGAGGCAGTTCGTGACACAAAACGGCCACAGAGGTGCTGACGCCGCTGGACAGGCCCTCGGTGAAAGCCGCTCCGATAGCCAGGCCGTCGCTGAAGTTGTGCAGGCCGTCTCCCATGATCACCATCCAGGCCAGAGTGGCGACCCCGGCGTGCTGCAGGTGCTGCTCAGAGTAGGAGTAGGAAGTATGGCTGTGCGGGTGGTGGTTCTGAGAGTGGTGGTGGTGCAGGATGTGGTGGTAGTTGTGGTGGTAGTGGTGCATCATGTGGTCGGCCTGGCTCACTGTGTCGTGGAAGTGGGAGTGGCATTTGTTCTCGCAGTCCTCGGCGGGGTAGCCCGCGGCAGAGCCGCCGGCTGCCCAGGCGTAACCCTGCGACGGCGTGAGGCCCTCCCCCCGCGGCGCCCGCATCACCTGCTCCTCCTTTGCCACTCTGCTGCCGTGCAGGCCGCCTGCGTGCTCGCCAAACGCCCCAACGCCGTTGATCGGAACATCTTTGAACCAACTTGAACCAACCGAACCAACTTTGGTTGGCTTGAGGTCATTTTCTTCCAGTGCGGGCTGCTTCTCCAGATCTTCTTTATCATTCTGATCCTCCCACCTCTTCTGGATCTTTTGCTTCTTGTCTTTATACATCTTGCCGAGCGTTAGGAAGTGTTCGATCAGAAACATGAAGTAGAAGCCACTCAGAGCCGTCAGGCCTTTCCAGACGCCATCCAGGTGTTCTTCTTGCTCAACGGGGAAGTGATGCCCCCCCGTCTCATTCCCAGAATGCTTTTGGTGGTGGTGGGGGCCTGCCTGAGAGTGGGGGATGAGGTGCAGGAAGGCGTCACCACTGAGCGTGCCCACAGCCAGCGCCACCAGGAAGCTGAGCATGAACTTGAAGAAGTCTCTGTTCATCAGAGGCACGAGAACCACACCCAGGAGGGACAGCAGGCTGATCACTGTGATGGACACAAACCCCCCCGCCCACGCTAATGTGATGTTTTTACTGCTTTCTCCACTCAAGTGTTGACCGTGGTCATGGTCTTCGTGTTCAGCGGCGTCTCTGTGCATCAGGTAAGCTCCAGCATCGATCTGGTGGAGGAAGGCAGGGCAGAGGTAGCTGAAGTCACCGAGGGTCAGCACCCCCTCTTGGGACATCCCATGGGAGGAGAGGATGGTGGAGGCGTTCAGACACTCGGTGTTTTCCAGGAGTTGGTCTTGGCTTCGGTTGTGGTGAAGCTCCTGATGAAAGTGTTTGTGGTCATGATTATGGTCGTGGTCGTGATGACCCTGCTCCTGGCTGAGAGCAGGCGGTTGGGTGTGGCCCCCCGTGTCCAGCTCTTTGTCAAGCAGGCTTCTCTTAGGTCTCTTCACCATCAGACGGTGGGTGTAGCTCGTGGTCTTGCCGAGCTCCTCCGATGTCGTGGTGGTCTTCTTGTTGTAGATGTTGTTGCGATGGCTGTCCGAGTTCTCCACCTTCTTCCCTAAGGTGGCGTCCGGCTCCTTGGGGACCTTGAGGGTCTTAAAGAACTTCCTGGGCTCCGAGGGGTCGGCATGGCTGTGTTTCTGGTGATGTGTATTGTTGTCGTCATGGCGATGGCGATGGTGTTGGTGGTGGTGGTGGTGGTGGTTGTTGGGGCTTTCATCACCGTGTTGCTCGTGGTGTTGCACCATGACGGTCCTGATGCGATCAAACCCAACACTTTGCAGGAGACGCTTTAAGCCCGCAAGAGAGATGGTGCCATTTTCCTCATATCGGTTGAAGAGAGCCTCCAGGTGCTGTCGCTGACTCTTCTCTGCTGTCTGGGTGTTGAGCACAGCAGCTGACAGAAGCTTCACTCCTGCGTTTGCTGTGCCTGGGCTGCACTCCGCCCCGCTGGTCCCATCAGAACCTGGGAAACACAGGGCGAAGAGAAGCAACAGAACCGGGACGGCTCCACGCGTCCCCTTATCCATCCTTCTTGAGTTAACGTAACGTTAAGTACTGTGGTTTATGGGCTCCGGGTTGATGTGTAAATGCTTCTTGGTGCTGCTTGCCCACCTTTGTCCGTCTCTGTAATGAAGACTGACATAAATTTGCGAGCTCACCACTTATATAGCTTCAGCAGGTAGTACTCCATTGTGACATCATCAGTGATGTCATAAATCCCTCACTAGTCACGCATTGTGACATAATCAGTGATGTCCTAAACAAAATAGTGACATCATCAGTGATGTCATAAATCCTCCCCTGCTGGTGGTATAAATAGGACCAGTAGATGGACGGGAGGGGATGTAGAGACGGATCCGACGGAACCAGACAATGGCTTCCGCCCCCCTGGGCTGAAATCTCTATTAATGGAGGAGCCCTTCACGAAGGTGAAGGTGCGTTGCTCAGGAGGGATGAGGAGCGGAGGAACATGAGACGAGGCACAACAACCAAGATTGAGGAGGTGTGAGAAACACCAGAAACTTGAAAGAAGAAGAAGAACCAGGTCTCTCCGCATTGGTTTTGACAGACAACGGCACTCGCCTCTTTTCAGAGAACTGCTCCGCTCCTCCAGACCTCCACTCCGCTCCAGTCCTCCAGACCTCCACTCCGCTCCGGTCCTCCAGACCTCTACTCCGCTCCGGTCCTCCAGACCTCCACTCCGCTCACACTGTGCCCTGTCTGTTTTCCCCCGGTGGAGGAAGCTGCTGGCCCGGCCAGGCTGACTGTCAGACACCACTACACTGATGGAATTCTCTCTCTAGCCAATCACAGTGCATGACAAAATATGAAGGTGTCCGCGACATAACAACATTCTCCAGGTACGCAACACCAAAGAAAAGTGCGAAGAGACACTTTTTTCTGGTGCTAAAGATGTCATATCTGTTGAGAGACTGTTTCAAAAGTGTTGAGCGATGAACTATACATTGGGTTTTATGCGTGTTGAAATTGTCTGCTGCACCCTTTTGCTAGGCTAAAGCCTTTTTTCTATTCCGTTTTACTCTGCTATACCCTATTTTGCTGCTGCAAAAAACTATTTCCTTACATTTGTTGTACTTTCACTGAGTTGGGGGAGGGGTCACTGTGACGGGAGATGAAGAATGTAGGTAGGCTACCATAGAGAGGCAAAGTGACCGCCTACTTCCTGCTTCAGCACTGTACCAGAGATTTTCATCCGCCATTTATTTTCCCATAGACATTTCGTAAAATGCTTATAAAAAGAGTTTTACTGGTTCAAACCAAACGTTCAGCTAACGCTATAATCGGGAGAGACCATAGAACATTTCACTCGGACCAAAACTAAAAAAAACATTGAAAAAATATTTTCTTCAAACCTGCATTTTTTTTTTTACGTTTTGGCCCGAGTGAAATGTTATGCGATCTCTCCTGTTTCTAACTATATCTGAACCGTTTGGTTTGAACCGGTAAAACGCTTTTTATACGCATTTTATGAAATGTCGATAAGAAAATAAATGGCGGATGAAAATCTCTGGTACAGTGCTGAAGCAGGAAGTGACGTTCCACTTTGGCTCTCTATACAGCAGTGGGCTCAAGTAGTGTAAGTGACAGGTAGTGTGGGCGGCCTGTATGGATTGTATTAGCGCTTTACCGGAGGAAGTGGACCTGTCTGTTGGATCCCAACATGCATAAACCTGTCAAAATCCATTTGATGGTGATGAACAACCCCGGGTGATGAGGGGGGAGGACGACGACCCCCCCCCCCCCCCCATATATGCTGGATGGATGGCGACTGACTGGGCCGGGCTGGGTGTAGAACCCAGGGGGGTGGGAAGAAGACTCAAATATCCTGCTCTGCTAAAAGTCCTGTTACTGAGTGATAAGATTTTACTGAAGTAGAACGAAAATGGATGTAAAAATGCTTACAAAAAGCTAAAAGGTAGCTCATTTCATATGGACGCACTGACTTAAAAAGAAAAAGGCAAAAAAACAGTAAAGTAAATTACCGTACAGTAACAAGAGTTGTGTTACCTCCACCCTTGGTAACAACCTTCCTTGCTAAAGTCAGGGTAGCGCCTCACTCTTGTACTAAACTAAAACCATTATTACCATTAAAAGCATTCAAATATTCCGTATTTGAACTGTTATTATTATTATATATTATTATTATGTTGTATTATTATTGGTAGAATTTGATGATTTGAAAAAGAGTAAAAAGTGTACAAATGGATGTGCTACCGTCTTTTCTTGTTTTTGTTTGACCGTTTCCTTGTCGGAATTTAGCTTCTGTAATTCATTTGCATAACATTGTGGATCTTTTTTCCCCTTTGAGCCTCAAATGGCAAAGATCACTTTTTACCCCAAATTTTGACGTAAACATCATCACGATGAGTCACGATGGCCAGACCAAAATAATCAAACCTCGACATGAAAGCTCCAAAAAGCTCTCTCTCCGCATCGCTCTCTGCATCTTACGTCACTATTGTAATAATGTTTATCTACGAGGTCTGCGCGGGATCAAGGTACTTGTGGCTTTGTTTACTTCACTTTGAGTCCCTGTTCCGCCTTTAATGGCTTGGCGCTCATTACAACCACATGTTGTGTGCCTGCCAAATGCCTCCAAACACTGCGTCTTGTTTCACACTGCGCCCATTATCTGTTCCCGCTAATAATACACGCCACGGCCATGTTGACTGCAGCGCCTTTGCTTTGTCACGGAGGTGAGCGTGACACGCAGGTGAGAGTGACACGCAGGTGAGCATAGGGGAAGCTTGTCGCGGGCGGATGGATAGAAGAATGGGAGATTTGGTAAAAGAGGGCTTTACATACAGTACCCCCCTCCCCCCCACACACACAAACACACACACACACACACACACACACACACACACACACACCACAAGACCAGACCACTTGGGGAGCATTTGGTCTTCTAATTTGTTCTGATAACTGCCAGATGATGAAGCCATGGCCAGGCAAGGGGAGGAGGGGGGGGGGTTACTGACTGACTGACTGACTGGCTGCTGAATGACTGGCTGATAGACCCCTCTCACTAAGCCAGGGGACAGGACAGGGCTCGGCCTGCTACTAATTTCCTGTCAAGATGGCTCCACTTCCTTTGTCATGGGACCCATCCCCGGTCCTGTCACCGTCACCCCCCCCCCCCCGCACCCCCACCGCCCCCCGTGTCTGATGCTCCTCCAAAGTGCTGTCGGAAAGTGGGAGGCGACGCAGAAGCCGGGGGTCAGAGAGAGGCCAGGTGGTGGTTGCGTTGCGCAGCAGAGAGTGCTGAGTAACGGACAGAGCAGTTTGGATGCTGTTATTTCTGTTGTACTGTATATCTCATTTGATGACTACAAATAGTCATCTGTGTCTTTTCCCCGTGAGTAACTGTCGTTTTTCTCGGCCTACTCTGTAACCAAATGGTTCAATCAGTTTCACGAAAGCTTTCACGTTTGCTGTGATTTGCTGTCTTTTCTGGTCAACAAAATAACAGTACCTGATAAAAGGTCAAAGTGGTTGATTGGAAAAAAGTAAAAAAAAAAGTGATGTGCTTTAGTTTACGTTTCTAGTTTGTTATCTCTGCCACGTGAATGAATGCCTGAAGGGGATCATGTATTCGGTCGTGTGTGTGTGTGTGTGTGTGTGTGTGTGTGTGTGTGTGTGTGTGTGTGTGTGTGTGTGCGTGCGTGCGTGCGTGTGTTAACCATCTGACTCCTGACTCCTCCGTTGGGTTGCAGTGTTACCAGATTGCGCAGTTTTCCGCCCAAAATGGAGCTGTTTTGGATGGCATATTGTGCATGGGGGAATTGGGCTTGGGCAGGGCAGGTTATGAGTCGCTTGTTTTGGGTTTTCCGACGTTTATCTGGCAACACTGACACAACTGCTTCAGTTTGTTTGGAATTAGTTTCTGCTACTGTAGTACAGAGTTGACATGTGTTGGTAGATTCTTTTGTTGGCATTTCTTCCCCCAGCTTTGCATGTGAAGATGATACAAATGCCAGTCTTTGGCTACACGTTTGGACAAATAAAGGCCGGTCTCTCCATTAGAAGCTGTTTCCATTTTCAGCTTTAATCCTTTCCAAAGGTAGGCTACCGGTATTTTTGATACGTAGTTCATTCATTCATTCATTTATTCAAACAAACCAGTTGCTGGGCCCCGACTGCCTTTGTTTTGTGCCACCATAACTGATGTGTTAACTGACAAAAGGCATTTCATAGGCTGGCTGACATTATTGCAAGTTTGAAACGACCACTGCTGTAATGTTTGCTTGAATTCCTAGAAAGCACACTTGTCTTACCTTGGTGTGCACATCCCATTTGCTGCCGTTTCCCATAGCGGCTCCCTTTGCAGTTGGGTTTGGGTTTGGCCGTGGTTAGGCGTAGCGGTGCCTGGCGGAGATCTGCACTCTACTGAGTGCACTTTACTAGTTTGGAGCAGTGATAGCCACCATGACTGAACAGACAAAGAAAAGAGAAACTCAAACTGCACCAACAGAAAATCCAAGGAGCTCCGCATTTGCATTGAAGACAACTGGAAAAGACCATTAACATCCAGTAAATGATATCCTCTGGGTGGAGAACAGGCAGTAGCCGGCCACACACATGCTTATCTTGCATATCACTATGGCAGATAGAAACTGACCCCAGCTCTCATGCCTAAAGGCCTAAACAGGCCTTATTGCTCCATATAGACCTTATTCGCTAAACCTGGACGCACCATATTGTTGACATACCGTCCTGCGCGCACACAGCGCTGCAGCTGACAACTAGTAACAGCCTTATTGTCGTTTCTGTTCCATTACAAAATAGCGATGGTAATGACAGCAATACAAACCCCACAGTTGTTATTTGTATGCTGCCGACGGCAGCCGTTAATGCCTGTAATAAATAAACAAAAGAACGAGGTGAACAGACTTTGCTGTGAGGAGCTGTCAGAAAGTTTCACCTGTCTCTCCTAACTATCCACACATCTCCTGTGCTGCTGACGTATCCTCAGTGTCGCTCCCTTCACGTCTGTGGATGGTAGAGATAGAAACAAACCACGGGGACTTTATTGCTGTCATTACTACAGCCACGCGTGTAACGCAGGTCACCATCCGAACACAATTGGAACGATACAGGTAACGCTAACGGCGGCTAGCTTCCTATAAACGCTGCTCCACATACAGTAGGCTGTCACTTGAGAGCTGCAGCGCTATGTCGACAATATGGCGGCGGTGGGCGTGCCAGTACGTGAGTGACGTCAATCGAATAAGGTCTATAGTCATAGTGAGATAACTCCCTTTTAGGTTTTGGCGAGGCCTACCAGCCTCTCTGTCATTTCAGCTTGATCTACTCTGTGTGACACTAATGAGTCCTCTCAGCCAGTTGTTAGTATTTAGTTTGGCTGAAGCACTGACACTTCATATGAGCATCAGCTTTGATTTGAATTACAGAGTGCAAGTGTTAAAGAGGGAGTGCCCCCTGGAGAGACGCACTCGGCTACTGCTGCTGATGACTCCTCCCAGTGCTACACAGCTGTCACCTGCCCAGCATGGCTTTCATGGTATTTTTGGAAGTAATTAACGCGATACGCGATACGCGCCGACTGGTGCAAAAAATCACATCTACTGGTGCGTTCGCATTGACTTTGTATGGAATCTCACCGTGTGATCCCGCATCCCCCACCCCCGCCACCCGCCCAGGTGTGAACGCACAGTTAAGAGTGCAACACGATGCCACCACTCTTGCGCATGAGCATGTCAACTTGTGGATAAGCTAGCGTTACACTTTGAGGACATCAGCACTGTTTACTTTGGGGCTTTGAAGTTGAAAAGGAATCAAGACACCACCTGACTGTAGTTCAGACTTTGAACTACAGTCAGGTGGTGTCTTGATTCCTTTTCAAGCTTGGTAGGCGTTTGTAGCGAAGCGGCGACTGATAGAGGTGCTTGGGAGTGTTCGTAAGTCATGAAGATGGTATGTCCAAAGACGATGGGATTCAAGCAAGACGGCCCAACTTCAACTCACTTCCTGTCATTTTGTCACGTGGGTTTTGATCATGGGTTTTCCACGGACACGCCCACTTAGGAGACTTTCGGCAGGCCCGAGTCAATGGTTGACCACGCGCCCATTTAGGAGACTTGCTGCTACCCTTTTTTAGAATTGGCGGAGCATGCGGTGACCCATCTATAGTAATATAATATCTCTGGTATGTCTCAGTGCTTGTTTGTCTTATAGCTGGGCAGGCAATTATCCACTAGTTTCTCTAAACGCTGCAATACGTTGAGAGAGAGGTGGCAATCAGCAGCGTGGCTTTGAACTCTTATTTAAGATAAGATACGATGCAGTACGACTTTACTGATCCCTTGGGGGGAAATTATAGGTTGTTGTGAAAAGGAAGAGATTAGTTTCAATAGACTAACGCAGGAATTAATCCCAAGACCTGCCTAAGACCCTTAATGTAAGCACTTCCCGTTCCCTCATCTCAAAGTCAATGGGATTTTTTTGTATGGGGGGGATGTTGGTTAAATGATTTTTCATTTGTGAAGATTATCTTGCTGAACACAAAGTTCCCAGTTTCATAAACTTTGAAGTCAACTTCATAACTTCATAGACTTCTGAGAGCTGCATTAGCAATACCGGTAGTAACTGCTCACATTTGGAAAGGTGAAAGGCTGATCTAAAATCAAGTTAAACTTAAAGGGGGCGTTAAGTGATATCTGACCTCTATAGGCAACCAGAATAGCAACAACACTGATAGAACCTATCTCCCCCTACAGTCTAGGGTACAGCTCCTTTACCCTTCATCTACGGTAGCCTGTACTTGACACAAATAGTCACATTTTCACAACAAAGTGATAGATAGGAGTAACCTATGTAATTAGAGGAGCGATCCAACAGAAAACATCTAGCAAAGAGGTATCACGACCACGCTGACTACTGGAATAATAATACTGCTTTGTCAGCCAATAGACTGGAAAGTGCATTTTGAAAGCCAGAAATCTCAGCACCTGCTCAAGTATCTCCCGCAGATAATGGCAGGAGAATTCTAACTTATTGCACCTTTCGCCTGTGCCAGCTAGCATAGCCAATGCACCAGCTAGCACATGGCTGTCTCCAGAGCTCTCTTTTTTCTTCTGAGGTCTCAGTTAAAAAGCATAAAATGACACGTATCTGATTTCCCCCCATGACTGATCCTCATCCCTTTGTGTCTGTGATGACCATGTGAAACCATGACCAGGAAGCAATTTGTTAGGCCTAAGAAGCCAGGAGGAAGACAGGAGTTCCTCAGGTCAACACCCCAGATATTTCCACTTAGTTCTGTCTCAGGGGTGACCCGGGTGAAGACCTGTGGGTGTTTTACGCAACGAGCCTTTTCCTTGTCTCCCTTGAACTGCTGTGAGAGAGAGTCAGACACTATATTACACTGCACCAAATGAACCAAACATGGTTTATGGAACAGGTATGTGATTTTATATGCTCCAAAACCATGAATGGGCAAAGTCAAACAAGTCTTGTGTTCCCCACAATAAAATGTATCACTGATGCATTCATCATCATGGCTGTGGAGGAGAGATCTTCTTCACACAGGATGTGAACTCAAACGGAAGAGTGAAATACAAAACTTACTTCTAAAGCAGAGAAAGCTGCACTCGGCAACGTTAGATTTTTTTTGCCTTTGGTATATAAAGCATGACAGTTGGCAAATGGCGATGCTTTACGAGCATGCTGTGTGAAGTAGTGATGTCTCATCATTATGGTATTGTTTATTGAAGGTCCAAATGAAACGCTACAATGACTTGAAAGGGACATATTGTAGCGAAAATCTGTTCAGCTTCACCTATTGATAACGGGAGGATCTGTATTTCCCCAGTTCACATGTTGTAGCCTCTGGGACTTGTTGGGGGTAATTTAGCCTCCAGCTGTGCTCAGCACTCAATGTAATTCTTTGTAGGACCACAACGACCCGGCCAAGCAGACGTAGTCTGGTTTCTTCTCCACTCCCTCAGGGAGATTCCCTTCGCTGATCCACTCCATCGACTGAGAAGATACTGAGAGGGTGGGATATACAGTACTGGGTGGGGGAAGCCTGTGGCTAGGTGGGACCACTGGGCTGGATACGAGCTGAGCAGTCCGCTCCATTAAATGTTTCCTCAAACAAGTTTTACGACACCTCGCTGAGGAATCATTGTAACGATCCTAACGATTACAATGTCTTCTATTGCAGAGGACGTGAAATAATATTTGAAGAGTCAGTTCCAGATTGTTTACTTTAGAGTTTTTGGCTGTATAGCAGCTGTTTTACTACACCCTAGATGGTCAACAAAAATACTTTATTTATACTCTCTCTGGATAGGCTTTAAGGTGCTTCATAAATTAAAGGTAATTTTACTGTAATACAAGTATTTTGAGAATTTCAGAATTTACGAGTACCCACAAACAAAGTTTATATATATATATATACAGTATATATAATTTTAACATCTACTTTTTCAGTCATGGTAAATGGACTGCATTTATATAGTGCTTTTATCCAAAGCGCTTTACAATGTGCCTACACAGGGTACTGGCACACCCCATCGGGAGCAATTTGGGGTTCAGTGTCTTGCCCAAGGACACTTCAACATGCAGACTGGAGGAGCCGGGGATCGAACCACCGACCTTCTGGTTAGTGGACGACACGCTCTACCTCCTGAGCCACAGCCGCCCCATAATGCGATATTATTATTATTCATTCTAAATATTATATTCACAAGATGAAAATGGTTAGGAAGCGTTCCTCTTACACTGTGCACACATTAATAAAAATCTTACTTTGAGAATAATAATCACAACTAAACGATAATACAGTTTTACGTTGACAGCAGTGTCAACAATAACTAATTTCAGCTTCATGTCGGATTCTATGTGAAGTGGCAATCATTTCTGAGATAGTACATGACCATACAGTTCATTATAGGGCCACCTCTATTCATTTATTTTTTTGCTCCAAAGTGATCTCCAAAGTTCTCCTTTGAATCTTCATCATGGACCATCAAGCAACCCAATTGTTGGCCAAGACGCTCACAGAGGTCTTGGTCTCAGACCGGTCTCAGACCATTTGAAACTAGGAACTTCAAGGTCTTGGGAAGCTCTCACCATCTTGGACAACACAAACCCACATAAGACACACTGGGGACACATCTGAGCTTTGAGCTTCTCCAACAGTTGAACCAGTATTTGTGTGGAAAAACCCCAGGATTTCCCACAGAAAATGCAGACAGACTGCAGACAGCTTTCTAGCAGGATTATGAGAGAGATCAGCCTCTTCCATGAAGATGTGAGAAGTGACTGAACAGGGTGTTGAATGAGGTTTCCTTTCATACTTAGAGGCAAATGTTTGGATTGGCTCTGTGAGGTCTTGAATCTCAGTGTCAGGGTTCCTTCCTACCCATTTTCACTGGCATCATTTACACTTTTTCCAGATCTTAATTGATTTGCTCAATTTGTAGATTATAATTGTGGTGTAGCTGGCCAATTTAACTGTTTAATAGACCATTGCACATTTCATATTTTCGATCTATGACTATAAAATGTGTAGTCATACTGTATGTATCAGAACAAGACAATTAAAAAGTATATATTTCCACACTTTTTGTGCAATTTACACTTTTCAAAACAAATGATCACATGCACTTTCCATACTACCAGCAGAAGAACCCTGCAGTGTACAGTACAAAGTCTCAGCAAAGAGTGTCCAAGAGTGTTGTTGGATGCAAAATGTGTCCGCTTTCAGGAATTTGGAGAGAAAAAGTGTAGTCCTCAGATTGATGCCCATGCATTTTTTAAATACAAATACAATGGATGAGAATAGTTTGCACGGCCCTAACTTACTCAAGACATACAGGACCGTGCATATACCACCAATTCAATTCAAATAAGAAAACACAAACATCAGACAAACATAGATAGGACGAAATGTAGCCTACACTGCTGTAGCTGATCTCCAGATGGAGCAAAAGAATCACATTTACGTTACAGTATGAGCCAATGGGAATATGGCTGCCTCTGAAAAATGAATTCAATCTGGGGTTAAATGAGTAAATGTTAAATTATACTTCTCCTGTTCCTTGTATTACTTCATGATGTTTCTGTTATTCTCTGTCTTGTTCATGGCCCTTCTAGTCATGTTTGTAATGCACATGGGTTTGCACTGTCATATGGAATGTGCTATACATATAACTCGGATTTGATTTACATTGGTTCTGCTTCATTTCATATGTTACTGCTACTGATGTTTCAAAGTCTTCAAGCGATTTCCTACATGGGCTGACCGCTTGCATTCAGCAAAGAGCTTAAATTGCACTCAATATGACATCGTCTGCCAAGTTAGAAAATGCACTCTTTATGGTCATTATTTGAGGTGCTCTGTCAAGTTGAGGCCTCCCAAGTTGAAGACCACATCTATTAGGCATTCAGCTTCATAAGTGTGTCATAAGTCTTCAACGTAATGTGTTGTAAAATTCTCCATTTCGGAATGTCTGCTTTTCAGATTGCGCCCGATTTAGGCTCTTTACTGTAAGAGCATGCTGCTCTTAACGACTTAGCCTCCAACAGGAAGACGGCCCTGTTCTCACGCCAGCGCCGGTATACCGAGTTCAAAGGTCACCGTGGCTGATTCCAGATTGTACAGAGCCATTGTCGGGACGTGGGCCATGCCTACTTTGATGTTGAATCTTGACAAAAGTGAAGCCACCGATGATTGCTCAGGAAGCGCAGAAGACTTTGGACCTCAAACACAAGAGAATTAACTGAAGTACTGTAGGAACTCAGCCCTATGGAGTCATTAGAGAGTGCATTAGGGCTAGGATAATGTTTTCCCCATGTGCTTAGCGGCTTTGAGATACATGGAAAACAATTAAGAGTTTACCTTGAAAATAAAACAGGGCGCTATCGTCTCCGCAAACTTCATTTTTTTTCTTCTCCCCATTGAGAGATTTATGGGTCACTGAACCGCCAGTCTTCCACCAATGCAGACAGGCTAAAATGCTAACAACGATTAAACAATACTTATTCCTATCATCAACTCAAAGGCCTGTGTGAACATGGAGCTGGAACATGGAAATATGTCTTGCAAAAACATTTTCAAAAATCAACACCTCGTCCCTCGTCAATGTCAATGTGGATTATGGTCGGAGCACTGAGACAAAAGTGGACCGTTCCGACTACTATTTTGGGAATGAGATTGGTAAAAAATATGAATAATCTACTGTACTACTGCTACAGCTAATGGTGATGTAGCTCCTTGCATTTATTGGTTCACTTGGGTGATGTATTTTCTTATTCCTGTGGATAGCTGGCCAAACCGAGATGGTGACGTTGGAGATACAGTATTTCCAACACGATAGAGTTTTGGGAGGCATGTTTTGGTGTCGGATGAAAGAGCGAGGGCTTCTTTCTAGAGCCGCCATCTTGGACCAACAACAATCATACAGGGAGAAATCCATGGTAGAAGAGGAGAGAGACACGTTTCACTCATGACAGTTTAGCCTCAATAGACCAGAATTCAATGTAGCCACAAGACATGCTGTATATTAAAGCTGCATTCAGATTTTTGTGTTTTTGTGTTCAAATAAATGTTACATGGCTCTGTCTATATTCTGACAGCAATCACTGAAATAAGTAAGTTTGGTAAGTAACTTGGAACCCCCGACCCCCCACTGTCCTCTATCTCTCTCCTGTAGTCCTGCAGGCAGGGCGGACGTATCTCCTGTCCTCTCTCTCCTGTAGTCCTGCATGCAGGGCGGACGTATCTCCTGTCCTCTATCTCTTTCCTGTAGTCCTGCATGCAGGGTGGACGTATCTCCTGTCCTCTATCTCTCTCCTGTAGTCCTGCATGCAGGGTTGACGTATCTCCTGTCCTCTATCTCTCTCCTGTAGTCCTGCAGGCAGGGTGGACGTATCTCCTGTCCTCTATCTCTCTCCTGTAGTCCTGCAGGCAGGGCGGACATATCTCCTGTCCTCCATCTCTCTCCTGTAGTCCTGCAGGCAGGGTTGACGTATCTCCTGTCCTCTATCTCTCTCCTGTAGTCCTGCAGGCAGGGTGGACATATCTCCTGTCCTCTATCTCTCTCCTGTAGTCCGGCAGGTAGGTGGGACGTATCTCCTGTCCTCTATCTCTCTCTTGTAGTCCTGCATGCAGGGTGGACGTATCTCCTGTCCTCTATCTCTCTCCTGTAGTCCTGCATGCAGGGTGGATGTATCTCCTGTCCTCTATCTCTCTCCTGTAGTCCTGCAGGCAGGGTGGACATATCTCCTGTCCTCTATCTCTCTCTTGTAGTCCTGCATGCAGGGCGGACGTATCTCCTGTCCTCTATCTCTTTCCTGTAGTCCTGCAGGCAGGGCGGATGTATCTCCTGTCCTCTATCTCTCTCCTGTAGTCCTGCATGCAGGGTGGACGTATCTCCTGTCCTCTATCTCTCTCCTGTAGTCCTGCAGGCAGGGTGGACGTATCTCCTGTCCTCTATCTCTCTCCTGTAGTCCTGCATGCAGGGTGGACGTATCTCCTGTCCTCTATCTCTCTCCTGTAGTCCTGCATGCAGGGTGGACGTATCTCCTGTCCTCTATCTCTCTCCTGTAGTCCTGCATGCAGGGTGGACATATCTCCTGTCCTCTATCTCTCTCCTGTAGTCCTGCATGCAGGGTGGACGTATCTCCTGTCCTCTATCTCTCTCCTGTAGGCCTGCAGGCAGGGCGGACGTATCTCTGCAACCATAGAGACTCACGGATGGCGGCGTTGGATTTGGGGTGAAGAAATACATAGTCCTTTAAAGGCCTCGCGATCTGACCTTCCGTTTGCAGGGCTACAGGAGAGAGATAGAGGACAGGGGGGGGGGGGGGGGGGGGGTTGAGGGTTCCAAGTTACTGACCAAACACTCTTATTTCAGTGATTGCTGTCAGACTATAAAGTCATTTAACACTTATTTGAACACAAAAACAACTTAAACTTAAACTTACTTATACAAAAACAAAGCTGAATGCAGCTTTAAGTGAGGAAATGTGAGAAATCACTAACTAAGATGAGACAGGTTAAGGGAAGGTGAATACACATCACGAAACATCTCCTGCAATGTGCTGGACATCACAAACCGATGCAATATAACAGTAGAAGAGGATCAAAGATGGGTTTTTTTCTCTCCATAAGAGCAGAGTTTGGAAAGGAGTTCAAAGCAGACAATTCACCATCATCAAGTGACAACAGCTTAGGAGGAGACAGTGAACACGGGCGCCACAGAGCCACAGCTTCCCGCTTTAAATCTACTTCAGCATTTCAGGATGTGTTGAAAATGACAGATCATTGGCAGGAAAAGAGTGGGAACATATTTGTTGAAAAGTCTTTTATTTTGGAAAGGAAATGAATGTACGTTATTAGATGTTGATTCCACCACGGGACGGTTGATAGTGGACTCAAAATAGAAGGTGATGTAAAAAGTGTTTATGGTGCCTATATCAGCAGGATATCCCCATTATCAACACAAGTGCGAGGGAAATCCAGTGTTTGTCCACTGCTTTTGTAATACCAAGATTTTATTGTCTTTCAGTGCGTCATATGCCCTTTTTAATGGTTTTTTGTTCTGGCGGTATGTTATCAGCCGCAGTTCAAAATCGATATCTTAGGACAATTTGGAGACAGTAGCCGTTTTTGCGACGACAAAAAAGGCGGCGGCTGCTCTTCTATTTGAGGACAATAAGATGATTATTTTTGCGCGGGCGTCTCAAGGATGCGTTCGTAGGCGTTGGTTTCCTCACAGGCTGCATCCTTCTTTGAATGGGAAGAGATGGTGGCGTCGCTCATCTGTGCACTTGATCGGATTTGCACCTCATGATAAATTCAAGCTGAAGTACATACATTGTTATGGCTCCCTTGTGTCTGCATTGCAATGAACAGAGCTATGCTTGCATTTTAAACGGATGATCTTAATAGTTATAACATCTATAGTTAGGAATGGGGGGGAGGGGGGTCGAATCATTTCTTTGCATGCTGCTTTTACTGTTCAGGAAAATAACAAAAAATATAAAAATAAATAAATAAATCACTATCCCCTTTAAGTTATATGGTAAAGAGATTTCGTTTTAAATCAATGCTTGTTTTTGCATTCAATCTGTTGATAATAAAACACATAATCTGTCAACGTCGAACAGCTGAAACGCTACTGTAGCCTACTGCACCAGACACGATGTTGTAACTGTTATTTTAGCAGTGTGTTCTTTGGCTAAATCCACTCGTCCCCCCCTGCAGTGTTTTCTTGGAGATTCGCAAGCAGACGTTGCTGCTAATATCATTTACTGGGTCATCAACCCGGACGCCATCAAATGTCGCCCGTCTTTAAGACTCGCAACCCATTTAAAACAACACCGTGGGTAACTGACCACGCTCGACTCACCTCGAAATGAATTGACTTGATTTGCCTCGAGGCATGTGAGTGGAAGAACGGTTCCTTGTGCACCTTTCCCCCGCACGGCGACGCGGTCGGTTTCCCAGGACTTCTGAACCGCTGCAGGGGGAGAAGGTCAGGAGAGAAATGTAGTCACCCATTCAGCCCATTCACACCAATCAAAATACCATTACCATTCAATTTGCAGGGCTACTGAAAGGCAGTGGGAAAACAAACCCAATAATGAAACCTCTGTGATGTACAGTATTCATCACTTGATCTGGATTATATTTGGCTCTCCTTACTTTACCTTTTAAAAGGGCCATAATATGTCAGAGATGCAGTTAAGATGTCGTTCATGGCAGACAAATGAATCGGCCCGCCTCCGCCCGAAATTACCACCCACAAACCACTGCAATGGTCGTTAATAAAGATGTCCGCCACCTGAGTCAACAGAGCCATGTGCACGGCTGCACTGAGAGGCTTTCAGAGCTTCTGCTGAACTGTGGCATGGATGCAATTACTCGTCATTGACGCTCATTTAACGCAACAGTGTAACGACCCCTGGAGGCCCGGGGGGGCAAGTCAACTGGAACGTCGCCTCACGCCACTGGGAATATCGTCTTGAGACTTGTGCATTTATTTCTACTGGTGCGGAGATCTGCTGTCGCCATGGTACAGTAACGGCCACTCTGATTGGTTTCAAGGCCTTCCTTTGGCACGGTCATCCTCTGGTTGGGCTTGCTCGAGAGAAAAAAAAGGTTCCTACACAAGTCTGGGAAAAGTATGGAAAGTGAATTTCATCATTTCCAGGGTCTTCACAAGTAATTACTCATTAACGTCTCGTTAACGTCTAGAAATAGTATTTAAAGGAGCATTAAAGGGATAGTTTTGATTTTTGGAACCCTATTTGCAACTTACCAATAATGATGTTGTTTGGTGGTTGTTGTTGTTTTCTTAGCACAATCCATCTATTCATACTAGCTCCAAATAGTGAGCCACAAACCAATACAAGGTCAACGGGGTCACGCTCCTGTCTGTGCAAGCTGACTGAGGCTCACTGAAATGTACTTTGTGTGCACTGTGTGTGTGTGTGTGTGTGTGTGTGTGTGTGTGTGTGTGTGTGTGTGTGTGTAGGTGTGTGTGTGTGTGTGTGTGTGTGTGTGTGTGTGTGTGTGTGTGTGTGTGTGTGTGTGTGTGTGTGTGCCCGTGCGCGTGCGCGTGCGTGTGCGCGTGTGCGTGCGTGTGTGTGTGCAGTGTGGAGGACATTTCAGTGGGTCTTCAGTCAGCTTGCACAGACAGGAGCGTGACCCCATTGACCTTGTATTGATGTGTTGCTAACTAGCCTATCTGGAGCTAGCACTGTATGAGGAACATCAAGGATTGTGTTGAGAAAGAAATCTACCAATCATGTGACGTTCCCTCAGATCATTACCTCCGTACGCCGAGCGTCTGCTGAGATGGTCGGTCGGCTGTGCGGTCTCTGGTTCTCCAAAATTATATTTCCAAATAGGCGTTATTTTGAAAACCCGATTGCATATTGGGGGTCTACTAGTTTCAGTACCATTTACGTTTGACTACTGGAAATATTAAAACGTCATAAAGTGCCATATTAACCATAGATAGAGCCCAAACTAAACAGTTGCTTTGGGGGGGAAATGGCGTCGATTCCGATTTTTCTCCTGCTCGCTGCAATGGGAAATGCATTCTGGGCAGTGTTATTTTTTGGAGGTAAATTATCATACAAATACGAGAATTATCGTATGTCTGGCAATGCTGATGGTGGGTGTTTTGTAAAGTTTTCTGCTGTACACATTGACTGTATTATTATTACACTAGAAAGTAAGTACAGTACAGTAGCCCGAGTGACGTCACAGGTGTTATCTGCCCAGATTGTTGTTTCTTTTTGAGCATGTGCATTATGATGATGTCACCTTTTTATCCATATTTCTGCCCTGGGGCATGTTTTAATTTTGCTTTAGTTTTTTGGGGGGGTATTTTCATAAGAATCATGAGTTCTAACTGTAAATGTATTTATTTTTTAAACCTGCACCACCCTCTTTAAATTCACCTGTAGCAGCAGAACAACTGTCCATACATAACAGTGGTGCCAAAACCATATTTTCAGCTGGCCACACGGCCACTTTTACCCACATTGTTTTTGCATAGCCGCAAAGTGCCTGTCCGTGCAGCGTAGTCGTCCAGCAAAGTGGCTGTCCGTGCAGCGTAGTCGTCCAGCAAAGTGGCTGTCCGTGCAGCGTAGTCGTCCACCAAAGTGCCTGTCCGTGCAGCGTAGTCGTCCAGCAAAGTGCCTGTCCGTGCAGCGTAGTCGTCCAGCAAAGTACCTGTCCGTGCAGCGTAGTCGTCCAGCAAAGTGCCTGTCCGTGCAGCGTAGTCGTTCAGCAAAGTGCCTGTCCGTGCAGCGTAGTCGTTCAGCAAAGTGCCTGTCCGTGCAGCGTAGTCGTTCAGCAAAGTGCCTGTCCGTGCAGCGTAGTCGTTCAGCAAAGTGCCTGTCCGTGCAGCGTAGTCGTCCAGCAAAGTGCCTGTCCGTGCAGCGTAGTCGTTCAGCAAAGTGCCCGTCCGTGCAGCGTAGTCGTTCAGCAAACACAGTTTGGTAATCAGCTATTGTTCTGGGGATCACTGTGCTTAAGGCTTTGACCCTGCGCGTGCCTTACCCTTTTAACCCTTCACAAACCCTCGACCATGGCGCACCCAATCCCTCTATCTCAAACTCACTGGAGTCTGCTGGGTTTCATGCCAAAGTTGAAGCAACAACAAAACCCTTGGCTGGATCAAAGTGTAAATTCTTGGTTTATTGCCTTGAAAAACACTTAACCCGGCCCATTGACCCGACGGGGGACGCAACCCCTACAGTGGGCTTGGACTGAGGTTCGCTGACCTTGATCAGCCTTTTGGACTCCTTTAGACCACCCCCAGTTTGTCTCATAGCTCTAATCCTCGGGTAATCCTTTAGGGTTATATTTTACGACTCTGTCATTTTACACTGAGACATTCTCGGTTTCTTTTGTCGAGGGTTTTGAATTTGGCGGAATTGCCCGAGCGGATTATGTCTAACCATTAAGATGTTTGAGGAATTCTTCTCACTGTTTCTGAGAAAATATTTTGCTACTTGGAACACCAAAGGTATTCAAGGGGAATTTTTTATGGTCGCGATACTGATCTACTGCGCCGCAAGGTCTGTGTGTTGATAGATTTAATAAATTCAGTCAAATCCCTTGTCGTCCCGTGCGTTGTTTTGGGTGAGCCTGGAGAGAGCTAAGTTACTGGTGGACGGTATTTCTCTCAAGGTCTCCTTTGTCCTAAGAACTGAATCATCCCACATTGCTGTTTGCATCTCCTTGTCCTTATCTAATCGTACCGCAATACACTGCAAACATGTTCTTGGAAGCGAAGCAGAGAGAAGATTCCGGCGATAATTCGAAGAATAAAGTTCAAGGAAACTACGAGCTTATCCTAGCGGGAAGGGGATATTGGAGATAGTGTTACCGACTTGGTATTCAGTACTTCCCACCCAAAACAGACCCGCCAACAAATGTTCTACTGTTCAGCAAGCAGGATTAGATGCAGGAGACATGAGCTGGTGGGACGGGAAGGAGAGAACTTGAGTGTTGCTTGAATGCTGAATGCAAATATTTTTATTACTTAATGGTCAAATGTTCTGGGTTGCATCAAAGGCATACAGTCTGAAATTTTCACCCGGCAAGCATGGGAATTTTGTCTTGTTTTTATAATAGAAGATATCAAAATGTTCATACTTATGCATTTTCTACATTCAGAGGTTCTTAATGTGATATGTGGGTGTTGCCTTTAAATTCATGTCACAATGTCACAGGAATGATTTGAATTGGTATGCTCTGATTCAAATGATGCAGCACACTATTAGTTTAAAGACAGGCAGATAGATGCTCCACTTCTGTATTACCGCATGAGTGGCAATTTTTTTGGGGGGGGAATATCCCATTAATGCCTTGGAACTTGGGGGGTGGGGGTCGTTGCTCCTCCCCCAGAGTGATACAACATGTGTTAGAGGCTATTTTGCATGGATAGGTGTGCCTTGAGATTGTGTCTTGCCCTGACTGTGACGTACTTAATCTCTAAAGGTTGAATTGGTTTCAGTTATGTTATGTTGAATTAAGTTACCTTTCTGTTTGATCTTTGCTGAATCTGCCGTGGCTGGCAGCCGAATGGTCAGACACCAAGTGAAGATTGTTGCATCTGTAGCGAGCTATGCAGCCCCAAACACAACCTGATTTCAGCCTGATTTCAAATCACAAATTGATTGATTGACTGATTGACTTTATTTGGTGAATGTCAACAAAAACAGGGCACAAATACAGAGACAGACAGTCACCGAGGATAAAAACACAATAAAGCCTCAGGCTTATTTCCATTGCGGTCCTCATGAACATATAATATATAACACATTGTGTTGTTGACTCATATTTTTACGAGTTTTGCTTGTAAATTGAATGATTCCCGCTGCCGACAGGTGCGAGATCCATCCCGGGAGTATGGCCAATCTGTTCTGATTTGGATTATTGTAGGCACCACCAAACATCTGCAGTAACCATAACGACGAGGTGACTGATGGAGAAGATTAGAAATAACCACGACTGATTATGGGTCCCTGAGTTCGCTGCTATGCCTTTCATATGCAGTGTTGGGTACAAAAGTAACATATTACAGGTAATATATTACTTTTAGCAGTAACTTAGTAATATAACTTATTACCAATAGGATTTCAGTAATATTATACAGTTACTTTGTCAAGTAACACAAGTTACAAATTGTTTTTTTGTTTTTTTTAATCCAAGCACATTTAAATAAAGATAGAATCATTTCTTAATCAAACTGTGATTTTATGCAAATAACCACTATAGATGACAATAACAATGGAAAAGGATAGCATTTAGAATTTTGGACAGTTTACACGGACTTCAAGATGGTTGAAATTCTTTTTTTGGATGGTTCCGGGCCGGCAATGTCATTCTGCTACTGCTGTTATTTTGGTGAAAGTAATGCAAAAGTAGTGTAACGAGTTACTCTACTACGCCGACACTAATATTGTAAAGTAACTCATTGCTTTTAAACGAAAGTAGTAATAGTATTACATTTTGAAAGTAACTTGCCCAACACTGTTCATATGAGACTGAGAGGACCAGAGAGGGACGCTCTCTGACACTGTACGTACCTGCTGAGGGAATGAAATTTGGGGCCGAAGCATAAAACGCACAAGCAGGTTGGGTTTCTCAGTAAACTTACACCACCAGCTCCGTACTCCATCTTTTTCGCATCCAACACTAAATATAAACAGGGACAGCTGAGGTGGGCAGGATCAAATGCTTTTCCTGGGGTTAAAGTTGTGATTTATGCCAAGGAAACACCAACAGAGCCTTTAATTGGAGGCCCACTGCTGGGAGTGTAACTTTATAGAGCAACTGTTCCCACACGGACTTCGTTAACATCAAGTCACAGCTGTGAAACAGGCTATTATGGGATGTGTCTGCATTTTTGTTGCTTGTTATGTTCAATCCCCAAAACATATGACAAGACGTTTTCTACTGGCAGTTAAACATTTTATCGAAACCTTTTCTCATGTGTTTTCCAATACAGCGCCTTTTCTTTTTTCTCTCTTTTTTTTTTACAATCAAATCAACTGCAAGGCGCACAAAAGTGAGCCGCTCTCGAAAAAGGGCTGTAACCGGTGTGTGTGTGTGTGAGCGCGCGTGTGTGTGTGCGCGCGTGTGTGTGTGTGTGTGTGTGTGTGTGTGTGTGCGCGTGCGTGTGTGTGTGTGTGTGTGTGCGTGCGTGCGTGCGTGTGTGTGTGTGTGTGTGCGTGCGTGTGTGTGTGCGCGTGTGTGTGTGTGTGCGCGCGCGTGCGTGTGTCTGTGTGTGCGCGCGCGTGTGTGTGTGTGCGTGTGCATGCATGCATGTGTGTGCTTTGGCTGGAGCGGAACGCTTTCAGAAGTTGAAGGTTGGACATGAACTACTTTTTTCTCAGTCAACCAATCATGGTGAAGCTAGCAGAGGCTGGGCTTCATCATGCTACGTAGAGACTGGCAATTTCCATGGACTGTAAATAATATGGACGTAGCCATTCCCGTTTTGAGATGGTCGATGTTTGAAGCCTAGTGTGGCCTGTCGCCATCTTGGGTTCTTGTGCAGCTCGCGCGAGACTGCACGAGATGAGGGGTTTCCCAGAGCCGCAGCTCCGCCTGCTATTGGTCCGTGATCGGCAAGCTACGTGATCACTCGACAGGAAGTGAACAGATGTTCTGCTCGAGAGTGGCTGTTCCAACTACAGATGCTTTATTGTTATTTTTTCTGTATGTGCACATCCACATTAACGAGTTTTAATGACCCATACCAGCTGGGCGGGGGCGGAGTTTCTGCAGACGAGACGAACAGGCTTTTCTCGATGCAGAACAATCCGAATCTTTATCGATACCACAATCGATACTTTTCTATTATTCGGTGAGATGACAATAAATCGCTTTTATAAACAAAATAAATAATATAAACATACAGCTTTGCACATCGTTCAGCCATCCTACAGTAGCAGGCAACCAAAATGAGAACGAGGGCGTGATGCATTTCAATTAGGCTACTCTCTTCGTTTAGTTTAATGGTAGTTGGCAGGCAATTATTCTATTGAATTCAAAAAGGTTATTAGACAATCGATGTATGTTTGCGCACTCGTGATTTGAAACGACCCTGACTCTCGTCTCGAGACAACGTTACGTTATGGGACCCGCTAGTCTCGATATCCGTATATCGATAAGCTCAGACCTTATTGATTTTCGGGTTTTGAGAAATTTGGAACCGGGTCCAGGTCTCGACCCCCATCCCTACTTACAAATGAACATGCTTGATCCTTAGCTGCTGTACTGTAGCTATAATAAAGGAGTGTGAGGGATGATATGAAGAGGTGTATGGTGAAAGCGAGGTAGAGGGGGGAGAAGAGCTGTAGCCCGGCTATTTCACTGATCCCTGCCAGGCTCAACTCTTTCGGGGGTCTCTGATTGGCCTTTTCAATTGCAGTGATTATGAGCGGGTGCTTTCATGTTTTCTCAGCTGACAGCGAGCCTCAGGCCGTCCATTAGGCCTGTTTGTGTTTTAATAGCTGAAGTATTTACTGGCATACAAGAGGTAGAGACACTGCTGAGCTCAAGGAGGAAAAATGTTAATGCGCTTGGATGTTATCTGTTAATTGAGGTTAGATGTGAGGTTTGAACTTTGAATAGCGATGAACGAGCCATGTTAGATATATATATATATATATATATATATATATATATATATATATATTTTTTTTTTAGGTACATTGATTTTTTCACTCCCAGTCTCCCTCAGTAGACATAATATCAGCTTTTGGGCCTCAAGACAGACGGAGAGGAGGAGAATGTTAAAGCCAGCTAAGAACCAATGTCACCACTTTGCAGAGATACAAAGGGCAGAAAAGAGGCGAATGGCCCAGTTGCTTATTTTCACGATACAATGAGAAATCTCCTTTCATGTGTCTGTACAAAACAATCCAATGAGAAAGCCCCTTTCATGTGTCTGTACAAAACAGTCCAATGAGAAATCCGCTTTTATGTGCGTCAGTCCCAGGTAGGTAGGCTGCGCGACTCATTAAAGGCTCAGACATGTCTTTTGCACAGTTGCTGAAGAAAACCTCTCAAAAGGTTTGTCTGAGCATGTAGCAGGGAGAGGGAATGTGAACAAGAATGTTTTGGACCCCCACCCCCCCCACCGCCCCGGGAATATTTCACTATTATTATTTGATTCTACTAAATAGTATAAAAAAAATCTTTTAACTTTTTTTTTATTCATTTGAAATTGTGATCACCTGTGTGAGAACATGTGCTGAGCCAATTGCACAATTAAAATATATAATATATTTATTTTAAAAATGTATGGTGGATTTAAGGGCCTTCAGACAATCACCTAAGCTCGGTTTTATCATTCGACCTGTATTTATTCAGGTAAAATCCCATTGGCATCAAGATCTCAGACCTAAATTACATACATACATAACTCATAAAACAAACAAAATTGTGTTAATTTTCAACTACAGCATGACTTTCCTTTGTGGGATGTGTTTTGTCCCAGGTCTTACGACTCAGTGAAGTTAACACTTTCTTGACATTTTGCTTCCAATATAATTTGTTGGGGTATTAAGCCTTTATGTTTGGTGCCGTGCCATAAATGTTTTGCTGTTTGAGTATTACATTCAGGGATTTTTACCAAACATCAAGAGAAGTATACAGTAATCAGACCATGGGTATAAATAAAAACTATCGTAAACTATGACCCTCAACATAAGATAACCACCAATATGAAGAGAAACAATTGTAACCTTGGTTGCATAAAAGAAAAAGAAAAATTGTAAAAGACCATATCATCATGATGTAAATCCTTACTCTGTTTTATGAATTTAGGTCATAAAGATTTACATCAGCCTGAAAAGGTGATGAACTGAGCTCAAGTGGGTTTCCCATCCACTACATCCCTGACTTACAATGCAAGTTACAGTCGATTTGACAGATTGCAGATTTTTTTTAAGTGAATGATAAAATGATTCAATACATTTTGGCAGGTCATGTAAGGCCTGCTGGACTTGAATGCATTGATCTCTTCACAAGTTCACATGAGCCAGGTCTGGAGATGGAGGTGAATGAGGGTTGGGTTGGTTGGGGGCTGGGAGGGAGTGATGGGGTGGAAAGCACCCACAGGAGCATCAAAGCACTTCCTCCTTTTTTTTTCTCCTCCAGAAGGACGCTCCCCTCGCGGCCCCCGGGGGAGGCAGCCATCACACCGCTGGGAGCGCACGCAGACAGCTTCCTGCTCGGGCCGCACAAGCTCCTGACTGATGGCTAAGGTGGAACATCGATTGCCATGCTCCAAAACTCAGCTGGACCCTCAGGTTGCTGTTCTGTTTTCTCTCTCTCTCTCTTTTTCATGTTGCAGGGAATGATCTCTCTGCCCAATACATCTCCACAGTAGAGGGTTTTAGCTTAGCATCCATCTATCTATCTATCTATCTATCTATCTATCTATCTATCTATCTATCTATCTATCTATCTATCTATCTATACAAGGGAGCATGTGGGCAATGTTTCTGTTTGTTTCTCTGTTTGTTTCCATTTTTGTCCCACTGATGATGTCATCAGTGATGTCATAAAGTCCCGGCATTGTGACATCACTCATGATGTCATCAGTGATGTCATAAAGTCCCGGAAGTCATGTCATCAGTGATGTCAATTGCTCAACTGTGCATTGTGACATCACTGATGATGTCATAGGCGCCCTGCAGGGTGAACTGCAGGGCGGGCGAGGGAGCAAGTGAACCCGCAGTGGTCGAGCTGCAGAGCGGGAGAGCCTAGGAATCAAGCGCACGAGACGACTAGTCTTTTAAAGCCACAATATGCAATTTTCAACATTAAAGTATTTAATAATCTTATATTATATCAGTCTGTGTGTGTGTGTTCAGGCCTAAATTCCTCCATCTGTCTGAAATTAGCTTTTCAACTATGCTGGAGGTTTTAGGGCATATGGCCAGTGGCTAGCATAATGATACTTGCTATCACGGTGAGGCTAGCAGCCATCATGTTGAGTGACAAGTGTTGGGGCAACAACTTGACCGACTGAGAGGGAGGAGGCAGGAATAACACTTCCTGCCTCAAGCAGAAAAGTAGGATATTGTAGTAGCTTTATTATTATTGCATATTCCAGGATGATATTTGTACTGCGCAGACACACATCAGGCAAGATTTATTAACAAACATACTGTATCGCTACCAGTGATCCAGACAGGAAGGAGCCTGGATTTGTATCAAATCAGGAAGCAATGAATAATTTCCAAATATCAAGTTCTTTCAAGATTGCTCTACTTTACAATATGGATTCTCAATATTAACAGCCATTAAAACTGTGTTGGGTCAAATTTGGTTTAACTGCTATTACTCTCCCCCATCTCAATAAATCACAAATACTGCTTACAGTATATCTTCTGAAACAAAGAGGCTTACATGTAGGAACTTTGTTGAAAGCAAATTCTACCCAAAGGCCTCTTTGTTATTCTCACACTGTCCTGCCAAATATCTATAAATAAGCTGGTGAATGTTCAGGCCATAGATCTCTGTCACTGACACTCAGGCAAGGATTCACTCAATGTTTAGGCAGCAAAGAGCTGGAAGACACTTAAAACGACCAAATCAAAAGCCGTGCTCTTCACTATAAGGCCGTGTGACCATATAGCTTCTTTTCCTCCTAAGCTCCAGCGTCTTTTTTCACTTGTTTCCAGTGAGGAGAGAACGTATGCGGGCGCATACGGCCGTCTAGAGAAAGTGCGCTGCGCCCAGCGTCTATTTTCAGAGGGGTTCTTGTGCACCGGCACCCAGCTGAAAATATCTGAACTTTTCACAAAGACGCTGGTGTCGGGCGCACCGTTTCATGCAACCGATCACATGGAGAAACTATCACAACAGAGACAGAAAGGCTCAATTGTGGGAGCAGATTGGCTGGACACTGAATATATCTGGTGAGGGTTGCGCTAAATCACCGTATGTGTGTTGTTAGCTAATGTTAGCTGTCAGCTATCAAGCTCGCTGCCGCACTGAGCTAACGTTACTTTCAGACTGCTTCCTTCCATATTGTGCGCTGAGATCAGCGCTCCCCAGCGTACTTCCAGTGTCTTCACTGTCAGAAAAAGAATATATCAAATTTTTATTTTTTGCCCAATAATATGTATTTGTTGGGGAGGCCATGCAATTCAAGCTTTACACTTGAGAGCACCAATACTGTGAAATGAGAAGATACAGTACAGATCCACTGAAAGATTTTGATCAAAGTGTTTGTCCGTTCAGAATGTTTTGATCAAAGTGTTTGTCCGTTCAGAATGGCTGCTATGATTCCTGCAAGATGCAGCATTTTCACCCCAGTGAGTCAGTCAGCAAAGGAGGAGGTTTTCATCCTACTTTAGAATCTCACATCAGATCTGAGAGCACGTCTCCATTTGAGGCTATTTGCTTACGCTGGGCTCTGGGTTTACACACAATTTAGCTCGAGCAATGTGAGGTGCAAAATGATCAGATCGCCCTTTTTAAATCTGGAACAGTGTTTTCTGCACATTTCTCAGTCTTTCTTATTCATAAATCCATGTATCTGTCGACTGGCAACTGTGTTTTCTCTTTCTCTCTGAACATACTGTAAGCCACTCTATGACTGTGGATGCCACCTCTTAGTGACCGACGTGTGCACTTTGGTCGTACCTTTCTCCTAGTGGGGAATACGTCGCAACTCAGCCATCTTAGTAGTTTGCACTCACATGCTTTATGGTCGGAAAAGAGCCTTTCCTCAACTGTTTACACTACCGGCCTTCTAAGCTAACGATAGCAATCGAGCAGGCGGTAGTCTAGCTATCAAGCCATTTTGAATCTTCCCGCTTCCCCCCTGGCACTGACTCTGTGCTCAGTTCAGCCATGTTGGAAAGAGCGATTACATCCCAACTTGCTGAATCTATACCATCCCAATTACTCTGAATGATCATCCAACATAATGAGGTGTTGTTCATCTGGCACTTCTGCTCAGAGCAATCGACAGTGACAATATGGCTTCCATTAGTGAGCCTCAAAATGTATGGGACCTCGAAGAAGACGAGAGAAAATGTCATCTCTCATCTTGTAGGGAAAACCCGCAAAGTCTTTGAATTGAATCACACATTAAAGAACTCTCAGAGCTTACACCAGAGCTAAGCCACTATCCAGACTAAGGAAGACAAACAGAATAGAGCAGACACTGTTTGGATCTATCCATATCCTCTCTGCTGGACTGCTGGGATTGGCACCCCCTATGGGCAGTGATGATAGCCCTCTGGTACGATAGGAGGGCAGCTAGCACAGGGGGCAGTGGAACAGGGTGCAGCTATCTTTCTGGCTTCGTCTCAAGGAGGCAAAATGTTCTGCTGCTCTCGTATTCCTGGACTGGCTGAATCGGCTGTGCGGTTGCGTCACGCAGGCTGACATGCGAGCAGGGGATTCTGGAAGTCAAGTCACTTCTGCTCATACTGTACGGTAGGTAGATGTACAGTACATTTGGTTTCGGGAAGGTCCTTCTCAATATTAGGAGAAGGATGAATTGTCATATCCAGTAGTATCCACCAATGATTTCTACCTCAAACACATTACTGTATTTTGACTCACTCTGTGTTGTTAGAAGCATGGTTTCACCAAGGGAACAGTCCATCCATCTCAAATTAGACTCGTATTTCATATTTTGATGTTTGCTTTCAATTTCGGCTTTTAATTTAGTTATGCCTCACTGTATTTTCCATTACCTCTCACTTTTTTCGTGTACAGTAAATGTATACCTTCAGTCTTACTGATGAAGTGAGGGAAAACAGACATTTTACTAGCATTCCTATAGTATATCAGGTTTGATCTGCTGCCCAGAGTTTGATCCAGTATGTGTTCCTCACAAAGTTTAAATGAAACCTATGACTCCATTGTCCTGCATTGTGAATGCATTAGCCAAGTGAGGTCAAAGGTCGGTTCATAAATGACCCTAACCCTTTGTCTTCCATGTTTAATGGTCAAATGGGACCAGCGGAACATGGAAAGGGGGAAGGAGTGGGGCAAAGGTTCCCAGTGTTTAATGTCGGAAGTGTCGTTGCCTTAAAGGTTCTATATAGAACCACTTCTTCTAAGAGTGTGCTGCCACCTGTTGAGAAATGAACCCTGCAAATTCAAGCTCCATCAGGTTGATGGGAAACAGCACATGCACACAAATGCTTTCTGTGTGTACTTTACACACACACACACACACGCACGCACGCACGCACACACACACACACACACACACACACACACACACACACACACACGTGCACACAGCCATAGGCCAGTTGACTGCAGGCACAGGTGCTCAGAGTTCTCTGTTTCGTGTCTCTATTAGTCTCTCATGTCATGTAGTTTTCAGACTTTTTCCACTTTTTCCACTAAGTTCTGCCTTGATGAGAACCTGTCATGCAAAAATCGTCTGGGTCTAGCTTAGACGTCAAATGTAAAAAGTGTCCCCAGGAAGGAACACTTGCCACATAAACAAACCATTTGCAATGCAATACACATGGCCTCAATCTTTTCCAAGGCCTGACATCTTGACCATCCACAGACCAAGAGTGTGTGGTTGGATCAGGATCTCTGGATCATCTTAACCGTGCTGGTTCAGACCCAGGGTCTGAGCAGGCCAAACCCCAGCTTCTAAAACAGTCTGCTGACTACAGTAGAGTCGGAGCGCTATAGTCTGTAGCCAACAGGCATGACCAAACAAAAGTGGTGGCAAACCCCAGCGAGAGGCCGAGAGCAGGACCTGGTGCTGCAGCAGCACTTTTCATCATGTCTGGATCTCCTGAAATAAACTTCATCCAATGACCTCACTCACCGTTGTGGTGAGCCTAATTAAACCGTGTGGTTGTGGGTTACTTGGAGATCCAATTCTTCCTTTTGGGTCAGTTCAGAAATATCATCCACGGTAACTTCTCATTAATGATGGTAATGACGTATGATAAGTGGGTGGTTATGTTTTCATTTCATTTTCCTTGCAGCAGGCCTGTTTCATAAATCGTGATTAGCTCGGGTAGATTAAAGCGTGGATTGCCGCTGCATCAAGATGACTGAAATAGCGATCTAGAGCGCCATGGGCCAAAGAGATTATATGCAGTAAAGATAGACGTGCAGCATCTGAGTCGATGAGGCCTGAAAAAGGCCTTCGCATTTTCACCCCGGCTTCAATAAGATTTACACGAATGGAAATCTGAGAATCAATAAAATACTGACTGAGAAACGCTCTCCACAGAGGACAAAATGTACTTAAATCATGTTCCAAATATCAAACCCGAAATTCAAAACTTTATAAAGCATTGTGTGGTAGCCTAATAGGGGCAAACTGCCTTTTTAACACCCAGTGACGGAGCAAAGCGCATCCTGCCCAGGCGAGAGTCACGGGCCCAATTACTGTATGTGGTGAAAGGCTGAAGTATATTATGACACCATGGAAATCAGCCGTATATCATATATGTAACTATAGGCGAATAAGCTGTGTAACTCAATGACACACTCTGACAGCAAACGCATGATACACTGCGTAGCTACCAGTGTTGGGGGTAACTCATTACACAAGTAACATATTACATGTAATATATTACTTTTAGCAGTAACTCAGTAATATAACTTATTACTTATAGGATTTCAGTAATATTATACCAGTTACTTTGTCAAGTAACTCAAGTTACAAATTGAGTTATATTCTTTTTTAAATCAAAGCACACATAAAAAAAATAATTTCCTAATCAAACTGTGTTTTTATGAAAATAACCACTACAGATGAGAATAACATTTAGAATTGTGGAATTGTGTTTACACTGACTTCAAGGCGGTTGAAATTGTTTTTCGGGATGGTTCCGGGGCGGCGATGTCATTCTGCTGCTGCTGCTGTTGTTTTGGTCAAAGTAATACAAAAGTAGTGCAATACGTAACGAGTTACTCCACACAGACAGTAATGTTGTAAAGTAACGTATTACTTTCAAATGAAAGTAACTAGTAATATGTAGTATATTACATTTTGAAAGTAACTTGCCCGAACACTGGTAGCTACAGTTTCAGCTTTTCAGTGCAAATCAAGCAGCGCCGATCTGTCACCCTCCAAATGACACCCCCGCCGGCTCCTCCCCCTTCTTCCCCCCTCCCCGCCGGCTCCTCCCCCTTCTCCCCCCCCCCCCCCACCGGCTCCTCGGCTCATTTTTCTTCCGTCATTAACCCATTGATACCTGATGCAGCATTTGCGTGTATATCCTTCAGTTGTGTGTTTATCCCTTTAAGACCGTGACCCGCGTGACGCGGTTCGCGGTCTTAAAGGGATACACACACAAATGCTGCATCAGGTATCAATGGGTTAAAGAGGTTGTCGGTCCACATCTGCGTTTGACGACTCCCCACTTTCTACAGTCAAACCTCAGGCTAGCTGCTTCCAATTTGTCCTCCCTTACACATTATTAACCTTACCAGGCTCCAAGCAAATAGAGAGCCAAAGTGGAACGTCACTTCCTGCTTCAGCACTGTACCAGAGATTTTCATCCGCCATTTCTTTTCCCATAGACATTTTGTAAAATGCTTATAAAAGATAGTTTTACTTGTTCAAACCAAACGGTACAGATATATTTAGAAACAAAAGAGATCCCATAACATTTCACTCGGAACAAAACGTATAAAAAATGCAGGTTTAAAGATTTTTTTTTTTTTAACGTTTGAAATGTTCTATGGTCTCTCCCAATTCTAAATATAGCTGAACCGTTTGGTTTGACCAAGTAAAACTCTTTTTTATAAGCATTTTACAAATTGTCTATGGGAAAATAAATGGCGGGAGAAAATCTCTGGTACAGTGCTGAAGCAGGAAGTGACGTTCACTTTGCTTCTCTATATGGTAGAACAAGAAGGAGGGAGGGAGGGAGGGAGGGAGGGAGGGGGAGAAATGGGGTTGCTGGTAGGAGGATGACACCAGAGGCATCTAATAAGCACTTGGTGTCCTTAGCCGTGCATGTGGTACTCCTTAGTGAGAGGGCCACATGTGTGTTGAGTCACCTCTTAAAGGAATACGCCAAGTTTGAAGGAGATCTTCCTCGTTGGTAAACTGGTGATGAGAACATAGACACCACAATCACCTATTCACCTTATGCAGCCCCGCCCACTTGACCCATTGTATCACGACTTCCTGTTCAAAACGCAGACTGTTTTACCTGCTCAAACTAGTCTGACTCACCTGCTCAAACCTAGTTTGACTCACATTAAGTCAGAGTGTGAAGTGAAACCCATAGTGCAAATTATTATTATTTTATTTGTATTTTATTATTTTGAGATTGGTCAAATTTTCATTCAAATGTATGATGCAAAAAGGGCTCATTGTTTTGAACTAGCAGGCCTATAGCTTTCCTTCCCTGTTTCCATATACGCTGTAGGTGCTGGGAGACTGCAGCTACATCACTGATCAGTGGTTGGATATGTGGTTATTTGCCTAAAATAGCCTAGTTAAGCCTAGTAAAGTAGAACTACATCATAGTATACATGTACTGGGTTTTAAAATGTATAAACATACGACCATTCTAATAAAAATGACTAGCATTACATGATCTTGTCTCATCACCTGTGGCTGAAGACAGAAGAGATTGGAAGACACTATCGACTGATTACCCAAGCTGATATTACTACTACTATATATACTACTATACTATTACTATATTACAGCATAAAGACATGTTTGCCTTTCTTCTCCCATCTGATATCATTGATACTTTTCGAATACTAAAATGTCAGTCTTCTTTGAGCTAATGCTAGTGGACAGTCAACATTGTGTATGCTAAAGTGTTAGCATGGAGCCTACTATCACTCAACAGGTAAATATAATGAGCTCACAATCTATAGGGACACTGATGATTTTGTGTCACTTTATGATACGTTGACCAACGGAACAATCAAAAATCTTGTCTAACATTATATTAGTCCTTTAATCATTTTTCTCTTGCTATTCAGAGTTTCCCCCTCCCCCGTTTACAGTATCTGTCACTGGATTATAAAATTAATTGTGTCCCTGAAGGTTGGAGTTGTAGCCTATTCATGAAAATAGCCTACCAGAAAATAAAAACAAACACATTTTAGAACATTTCACATACTGTCTAAACTAAGTATAAATAATGCTGGCAGCAACCTCTAACTAAATTCCCAGGTCTTTGAGTGTGAAATGTCCAGCAACAGCAAAAGAAAAAAGAATAAATATGCAATGAAAATCTTATATTTTTTCCTCCAGTTTGCACAGTCCGGATGACGTGCCGATCTGAAAACAGACATGGAGCTTGCAGACTGGCCGGGCGGCAGGCAGCCCCGACCTCCTGGCAGGTGTCTCCAGGCTGAAGGATGTGGAGCTGAAAGGGGGCAAGTGTCCAGCTCACTGAGAAACTAAATGACCTGACCATAAGTGCAGATGAGAGCCTATACTTTATTTGACGTGGATGTCAGCAATACTTTAATATCCGAAAAAGAAAATAACATTGAGGGTGGAGCGAGCGGCTAATTATAGAAGAGTGAGAAAACCACACAAACCGCCAGAGGCCTGCCGGGGTGAGGAGGACTCCAACCGCCGAAGCCCTGTCGCATGGCTCAGTCTCACCTCGTGCCGAGAGTGAGCTCGAGGCAGACTGACAGAGGACGAGTGTACTGTAGAGTGGGAAGGAAGAGGGGGATGAAGAAGTCAGATTAACAGAGGATTAGAGTGGGCGAGGAAGAGGGGATGAAGGAGTTGGAGTGAGACTAGACCCCGAGATCCCCGGGGAGACGAGCCCTGAGAGGGAACAGCTAGCCTCATTAGATCGTGTGCCTCTTTGAACAAGTGTAGCCCGTGACTGCCCCCACCGTGTAATAACATAGTGCAGAAGGAGAGAGGTTGTAATTTTGATATTTAAAAAGCCACAGCTGCTTGATACTGTGGTCAACCAGACTGGAGGAAAAGATGAAGAACCACTTTAAGTTTTTCTGGAAGGTGCCTTGTGTTCTGCGAGGCCTTGAGCTGCTCCTCTCCTCCTCCTCATTTGGTTTAATTGAAACTGATTAGAAAAAGGTAGCTGAGGCTATAAGGCACTTTTGTCTGCAAAAATGTTATGTTGCTGTTTTTTTTCTTCTTTTTCTTTTTCACAATTGCGCACAAGTCCTTTGGCTTTTTTCAAGTATTCCATGCATTTGCCTTGATTCCAATCAGCACATTTGAGTTTGCAAACAGCCTTTAACAGTTTGGTAATTGTTTGTTTTATTCACAAATAATTACAAAATCCTATCATGAGAATGCGAAGTCTCTCTGTGACTGTGTGAGTGAGTGAGCAGGAATTGTGTTCGCCCCACAGCTATGCCGTTTTACGTGCGATAGCGCCGCGTCTTCCAGGAAGTGCAAACAGCACCCCTGCTGGTGACCCAACGCCAACTGGCCTCGGATTTTCGAATTTGGTCATTGGTCAAAATGGCTAATTAGTGACCAAAATAAGTGAACACAGGTTCAGCACCATGTAAAGCTGCATTCGTTAGCTACTGATGGAAGACACCTGAGTGGAGGAGCACAGCTGAGCTGAGTTGGAATCAGCCGGGGAAGTGGACTATATGAAAACCCTCTGGGGAGAGGCTGCATGCCAACTCTGTGAGCGAGGCTTGACTGTCACACAGGGATGGCTAGTATATAGAAAATATATAAATGAGTTTGTATGAGAAAGCCTAAAACCCCTTAATACCGCCCCCGTCTGGCAGAGTCAGGTTATAAAACCCCTCTAAGGGCTTGAAGAGTGTCAATCCTCACAGAAATAACACGTCAGCAGAAGACAGTAAGAATGAAAATGTAGGCTATTTAATATGTATTTATGACGATACAGAGATATAATGATATACTGTAATATGGTGAGGGATAAAACAAGGATGCACACTGGTATCCTCTATGATTTATGCTTTTCCCCCTCCTTAAGACACCATGCTCATGCTCATATCACACCCCAGGAAAACATTATTATTCAATGGTGGATAAAGTGAGTTTGCGTGCTTTTACTGCCACCGCATGCCTGAGTGCTGGTGAGTTTTGATGAAAAAGTGAATGTGAATAGCATACCTCCTTTCTGGAACCAGTTAGTCTCCCTGGTGGAATCTCATTCGTCCAGAGAGGTTTAGCAAATGTATTTCAACTTTGTGTAAAAATTATGCTGATAAATATGAGGTACATATTCCATTTTCCAAATTTGCAGCAGAAAAGATCTATCTTGTAATTATTCCGTCTAATTCTAACTAATCCGAACCAAGCATGACTACCCTAATTGAAGCTAATTCATGAACCTAATTACAAGGCAGAGACTGCCAGCATGAGAATCAAAGTTCTCAGTGATTTATTGTGTGGCGATCATGGTGGTCCAATCAAAGACAAATGATCGCCGACTCCCTCTCATTCTCCATGTGCTCTAATAGACTTAGCACACTCGCCTGGACACATGTGTCCACTTGAACAGGACAGGACTCTGCAGGTGATTAGTGTTATTTTGCCTCGGGGGCTGTGAACATCCTTCTGACCTTGAGAAGTTTCCTTTCCTCTTTTCCCGAGGCTCCAGACAGATTGTGCCTCCATTGCAGGAAAACAACCTACCCATCCACACAGGGGGATGGCATCATTCATTACAAAGAACAGAGAGTCTTATTATAATGCCCATCCAGTCTTGGTGCTGGGTCCAAAGTGAAACAGGAGAATATTGTAAAACAAACAAACAGCTCAGAATTAGTAAAAAAAAAAAAAAAAAAAAACATCATACGTGACCCTTGTGCTGCATTACAAACAGATTATAATTCCATGAGCAGCCTAGATATTGATGTGTTTATTATATCCGGTTATAATAATCGTGCACTCACAATGGCCGTAGTAGAGGTATACACCCTCATTTACGAAACAAACAGACATAAACAGAAAAGTGGGCGCACGGTCATTTCCACACAAAGCTCGTCATTTTATCAATCTGGACGTGAGCGGAGGCTGCGACAAAATCTCACATCAAGTCTCACCTCGTGTACGCAGGTTTGTGAGTCAGCGTGGATTTGCGGTGCAGCATCCACCGTCGTAAATCTGACTGAGTTTGAGAATTTAGACCATAATATTCTGACATCTAAGCATATGCATTGCAGCCACATATTCATCACTTAAAAATATGTAGCCTATGAAAAAATATAATATTTCTAAAGGCCTACATAACATCAGCCTATATAACATACTGTAAATAGATATTTTCAAATTGTTTGCAATTAACGGGGGTTAACAGTTTTCTGGTGTTAAATGAGCTAGGCCCTCCAGATGAAGTGTGAACACACCACAGAGTGCACTAAGTTCATTAGTGATCATTAGCAGACATTTTCTCCAAGTTGGCCCTAAAGCAATATGACAAGCCTGCCGTCAATTTCATTACACATGGCTTGGCCAAATTAGGATGAGACAATACCTTTTTATAAGCAAGCATTAATGCAATCCTTATACAACTTCTTTAACAATGCCCCCTGAAGTGCAAAGAGGAAGTCAACACAAAGTCAACATATGTTGACCTAAGCAGAGCGCCGTTTTTTCCTCTCTCTCTCTCTGCCAGACGGAACGCCTGGAGGAGATCATGTGTTCGGTTATGTGTGTGTGTGTGAGTGAGTGAGTGTGTTCGGTTATGTGTGTGTGTGTGAGTGAGTGTGTTTGGTTGTGAGTGAGTGAGTGAGTGAGCGTGTTAAGGGCAGTTTAGAGTCCAGCGATTTATGGTCGTTTGCGACCGACCGTGATCACATTCCATCGTCTGTGATGACGACAAGCGACGGGCGATATGCCATCGTTGCGATGAACGTGAGCGGCCATCGTCAAGACTTCATCTGGATTCAACTTTGACCCCATCGTTGGCTCCGTTGTCATGACAACCGCCATTTTTTTTCTCTCCTACCGGCTGCCACAGTTTCTGAAGCCAACTGCCATAAACACCACAGAAGAAGGAACAGTTTCTGAGGCTACTTAAAGTGTAACTAACCTCCAAAACACTTTTTTTCAGCTTTTAACCAATATATATGACTTTGGGGGTGATGTGTGAAGAATTCTGGTCAGAATTTCCACATTTGACACCAAACTGTTGCCATTTTACCATTTGTATCATTTTTCAGCAGCATACCTGGCATAAGCGCCCTCTAAGGGTCCAACACTGCTTTTTGTTGTGCCCTCAAATGAATGGGATATTTGGTACAACCTGACGTCACGGTGGGTTTAGCGCATGCATCTGGTGCATCTCCAAAGCCTATACAACTAGGCAAGATGGAAAAACCTCAGTATCAGGCTCCAGAGGGCTCTAACTGAAGTAAAAAAAAATCTGTTTGCTCTTAAAATACTGAACCAAACGTCGTCAAAGTTGGCACATGTCTTAATTATAGTTAGTTTCCCGCTGAATGTGTCACTACTTTATTAATATCTTACCTGGATAAGCTCGAATGATCCTCCTAAATGGTAAAGAAACCAAACTTAGTAGGAGTATGTACAATTGTTTATTTAATCTGTCTGTTTCGGGCAAATATATTGCACCATGGATAACATCTGTGCAACAAACACTACATGATTGCGGTCTCTCCTATCTGGCTGGAACAGAAGTGTGATAATATCAAATGGCTTAAGACGCTTGTCAAGCAGAGGCTAAAAGACCAGTTTCTTCAGACCTGGCACTGGGAGCTTCAGAGTATGTCTTCATGTGACTTTTATTGTGAAATTAAGGAGGTTTTAAAGTTCGAAAAGTACTTATTTTGTGAAAATGTGAAATCTCGTCAAGCGTTATGTAACCTTAGACTCTCCAACAACAGAATACCAAAGATAATAGGTCGATACAAAGGTCTAGAGAGGAGCAAACGGTTTTGTAATGTGTGTACTGGAGACTTCCTAGGAGACGAATTCCAGGTAATTTTTGAATGTAAAAACCAAACTATTGATGAAGCTAGAAAAAAGCTATTGCCTAAATTCTATGTTAACCACCCATCCATGGCCAAATGTATACTTTTATTCCAAACATGCAAGCAAAAGTTACTATATAAACTTGGTGCCTTTTTGATTTCTGCATTACCTCTTTTCAAATAATTGTCTCCTTTTTGTTTTGTTTTGTTTCCTCTTAAGTTATAAGCTATATGTATATGTATACATTTGTGTTTACACATTATGTTTTGTATCCCTGCTGTGAACTGTTTACCATGCACAACAATATTGTTTATGTTTCATGTAATGTACTCCACACCACAATTGTGGTCTAGAGTGAAATAAATGATTGATTGATTGATTGATTGATGATGTATATACTATCAGTCCGAGTTGGAAGCAGCTGTCTCCAGCCCAGGCAGGTGGGAGCGAGTCGTACTCATGCACTAGCGCCAAGCTCCGGGGGCGCGCGCCCTCCACGTTGACTCGTGTGTGTTTTCAATCAGCTCCGAGAGCCCAGCATCAAAGTGAGAGCCTCACTTTCATCCTTCCGCAAACAAATCTTATCGCAGCGCACATGTAAAATATAACGCTATACTACGACGTGACAACGTGACAAAGCTTCTCTAAACACATCGGCTATCATATATTTCCCTGCATCCCTCCTACTGAGATTATATCGGTATTGATTTTGGACAGACTGAATGCGCGGAGGAGGAGGAGGAGAAATCTGCAGCTGTGCCCTGAGTAGCCCTGTGCCCGTCTGTGAAAAGCGTCCTGTCCAGTCGCACCTTCGCAAACAGATGCGGGATTCCCTCAATCCTGTACCCAATCTCATACTGTATTGAGCAGAAAAATTGCACACCAGCTATTTCTGTCTGTGTTTGTTTGTTGCTCCGTGAGGTTATAGAACGCCCCATGCATGCAGCAGGCTGTTTCGCCAGCCTGGGTCTGGCAGGAGGGACGAGGCGCAGCCTGCCCTGCACTGCGCTGAGAGGAAAACTTTTGCACAACTTTTAACAAGAATCACGAAAAGCCCCCAAACTAAAATGAAAAAGGGACTATATGGCAACTTGGACGAGGGAATGACGTAGAGAAATCTCGCATTGTGTTACCCCAGAACGGGGGGTTTGTTGTATTGTGCGGTGTGCTGCTGTAACGAGCCCACGTCACTTTGCTCTCGTAACGTAGTTTTGACACACTGCCATAGATACATGCAGAAAAATAATTAAATTTCTAGTTCGCCACTGAATTACCAAATTGATATATTTTTCAACCATTTTCAGATTTTCTGTTTCCATACAGACCAACAGCGTTGGCTAGTTGTTGATATTTATAAAGATATGGCCCCTCTCAAATCAATTATTTTTGAGGCAGTAGGCAAACTGTAATGGCGTCGATTTCCGAAAAAGAATCTTGACTTCAACACAGCCAAAGAGTCCAGTATAGACAAGAGCATATGTCATTTCTTGTTTTTTTCCATAGGTATTTTCAAATCACTGTTCTAATACATATCTAGGGGGTTAGTCCCCCTTTAAGCAATCATCAAAACTAACGTTATACCTTGACTGGCTAGCTTCTCTGTCTCTCCATCCGGCATTAATCCATGTGAAAGTATCACAACACATCCTGCTCTGCGTTCTCCGATCTCCTAGGTGTCTATAGTTTTTACGAGCGACAGCGTCAAAAATCTGCGTCGAGCGATACTGGAACGGACGTCACGTTCAGCAATGCCCGTCGGGCTATGATAAATCGCTGGACTCTAAACTGCCCTTTACTGCCGTGTCTGTGAGCAGCTAATCTCGCAAACTATTGGACCAAATGAGCAATCAGTCTAATATTTTTTGTGACATTGTAGATGAGGTTATGGTTAGGTGTAGCGGCGCCCGGTGGAGATCTGCACGCTGAGTGTACTTTTCTAGTTCCTCTTCCTGTGTTGACAAAATTCATGACATTAGGCTATGTAAACTTTTGGATTCTATAATGGCCGTTGTTTGTGTAACTATGGGTCTGGCACAGTTCAAAGCGTTTCTTTGAACCAAGATGCGCACATGTTTAATCCTGTTGTAAATCGGGGCATTTTAACATGGAGCCGGACGGGGAACGACTCAAGCCTCAAGTGGCCGTTGGAGGAACTACAGATTTGATCACTTCCACGTAGGCTTCATCTGTCCAACTGCCGAGCCTGCCGCCTGGGCTGGACCCAAATTGGGCGGCACCTGTTTCTGGTGGGAATTCTAATCCGTTTTCATTAGACTGGAAACCTCCATGAATCCTAAACGGTGCCCATTAGTCCACCGCCCAGGAGTGGCTCTCACAGACACATCCACACACACACACGCGCACGCACGCACGCACGCACACACACGCACGCACACACACATCCACACACACGCACACACACACACACACACCTACACACACACACAGACACACACACACACACACACGCACACACACACACACACATCCACACACACGCGCACACACACACACACACACACACACACACACACGCACACACACACACACACATCCACACACATGCACACGCACACACACACGCACGCACGCACGCACGCACGCACGCACAACACAGATCCATTAAGGAGCAGGCTAAATCTCCCCAGCCTTCAAACACCGGGCCTGGGAGGAGAAGGACCAGTCAGGGGCAGAGAAGAGAGGATGAAGACATATTGTCCGCCCTGTCTGGAGAATGCACAAACACACACGCACGCACACACACACACACACACACACACACACACACACACACCCACCAACATTTTCAAGAGTGCAATTCTGAACTTTGTGTGGCATTGTGAATTAGTTGTATTCTGCTATTCTCCGTTGGCCTACTTGCCAGCAGCCTGTTGTATTGGAGCGTTACCTTCTAGCAATTTTAAAGCTGTTTTTGTGAAACCTATGGACCTATGTCACAATTTCTTGTGAGTCTGGCTTGCAATGAATCTTTTAGATGTAGTCCTATTAGCTCATAACTTGAACGGCAATTTATGTCGGTCGCCATGCTGAGAATATGGTATGTCGATGGGTCCACGAAGGTCAGATAGATACAAGTCCGATTGAAGCATCTAAACTGCTCTGATTTAAGCGACAAGTGGTAAACTCATTTCTCCAATCATTTTACAGCTACAATCTCTACTACAGCTGCTATATAGCAGGAGTAGTAGGATGAGTCATTTTTAATTTGATATAATCCCATGATTGCAATAAATGTACCTTTCTTTTCGGAGGATCATTTTCAAAGTGTGTTTTTCAGCTTGGAGAGTCATGAAGAAGCCAGCTGGCCACACAGCAGCGCTGCGCCTTAATTACAAGCGCTCGCAGCACATGTCTTCCTGACATGGTGATTCCGGCTCCATCCAACCCATCGTCATAAAGCCGAGCGCGGTGTCCTAAGATGTGGCTGACAGTGGAAGGGTCCATCTCTTGGTCTGAACTACAATTACAGTGCAAACAGACACAAGACAGGAAGTTCTCTATTAGCTTTTTAAAAGCCTTCTGTGGTGGCCTTTCTGAGACTTTTTTCTTGCCATAATCGAAACCACCCGCGTGGCTCTTTTTTAAATGCAATTAAACTCAGCCACCGCTTGAGGTCGACCATTTTTTCATTTCATCGGCCATCGGACTCGAGTCATCTTATTGCAAAGCTGCACTACGAGCAAACAAACGCTGGCATTATTAAAAATGGTGTGCCCTTCAATTTGACGGATTAGGTCGTCAACATGCTGTTGCCGTGGAGACATCACACAAACCCTCAAACGCTGTCAGTTTGAAGATGCTTTTTAATGGCTAATGGTAATGCACTTTCCGGCCAAACCTTCATGTGCAGAGGGGCCCTGGAGATGAACCTTCATGTGCAGAGGGGCCCTGGAGATGAACCTTCATGTGCAGAGGGGCCCTGGAGATGAATGATACACAGATGCTCAACTATAGAGACACTGCGGAGCGTGTCGTCATTCAGAAACCACGCCCCAAAACGTGGGGAAACAAACACTCCCCCCACCAATCCTGGCGTTCTTCTATGTCGCGTGCATGGTCGTGTGTTGCACACAAAGATCATATATACGGAAGATGAACACTCCAACTTACTTCATTGACAGCTAGATCCACATATTGTTCTCGCCAATTCTCAATAGAGAGCCGCAGTAACGAGTCCGGAAATCATCGATGCTAACAGCCCTGGTTCAACACAGTTTTCGCCTATGGGAGTTTTGAATGGGTTTTTGGCGCGATGCTTCTAATAAGCTCTCTGGGCAACGCTGGCTTAATCAAACGCGAACCAGATGGTAGTAACATCATCTTCACACATGAAGACCACTTTTATGAGTTTTGAAGCTTTTATGTGCCGTTAAAAGGGTGGCTAGCTAGCAAACGGCTAAATGAGACTACACTTTTGAGTCGATGGGGATATATACGTCAATAACGTCACCACTTCAAAGGGCGAACACGGAAATTCTCTTTCCCTCACCTGGTTCAGCCCGGGGTAGTCAGTGCACACATCAACAACAGTCCAGGTTGAGTGCTGACGTGACGTGGAAGCCTATGCGACAGTGTGTAGTTCTGAATTAGCTTAGCTCGAGCATTTTACTTCTAGGGCTCGCATTTACGCTTCAAAACTCATGAAAGTGGTCCTCATGTGTGAAGATTATCCGACTGAACTCTGGTTCGCGTTTGATTAATCTTGCGTTGCCCAGAGACCTTATTTGAAGCATCGCGGCAAAAACCCATTCAAAAATCCCATAGACAGAAACAGTGTTGAACCAGGAAGTTCGGGACTTCCGCATTCAGCCTACAAAAATACGTCATCCCTGCGGCTCTCTAATGCTTCCTTGTTTTGCTCGGGAGTACAAAACAACTTTAACTGGAGATTTTTTTTACCTTTGTTGTCTGCGCAGCCCACCACACAACAGCTTTTAGCTATGTTTAATTCAAGGAAAATGATGCTGGTGTATGGAAGTGAACGGAGAGCTTTCCCCCGTGATGGGCGTGTCCTATTTCATGCAGTGTCTCTATAAGCAAGCTGTTAATTCTTCATGGCAAATAGCTGATTGCCAAAACCTTGTGCCGATATTTATGATTGAGAAACTCCTCAAGTGCCTGTTTTTTTTCTGAAAATGGCAAGCGCTTGCTATCGGCCCCTGCTGGTCGGCCTATTATATTGCAACAATAAACACAGGGCTTAAGACTCGGTGTACAGGACAGGACCAGTGACCAGCAGGGGCGATGATGGCGAGCGCTGTGATAGCTGGAAGCAAACCGAAAAGGGGTTTCTTTTGAAACATATTATTAAACATTATTTATTAGCATCGCTGAACTTTCAAAACCGCCCAGCTAAGATCACAAGATGAGTACCTTTGAAATGTCTCTGCGATACTTGTAATGTATTTGTATTCTGCATGCACACACACACACACACACACACACACACACACACACACACACACACACACACACACACACACACACACACAGCACCCAAGCACAGCAGTCAAGCACAGCCAAATAAATAGTGGCCCAGAGTCCAGCAGCAGTCTGTGTTGAGCCTGTGGTTTTAATGGGGTGGGAGAGGAGGACTTCAAAGGCTACTGGAGCTGACCTAAACACTGTTATTTGACTGTGGGTGAAACAACTCCAGCAAACTAATCAGAGAGGGAGGGCTGTTTGTCTTCTCCTCCTGACCGGCCCGTACCCTCTGAGGACCGGGCAACCGGGGAGGGAAGGAATTCAGAGCTCCCGACTTCAGAGCAGACCTGAGATCTGGCAGCTCCTTCCAGCAGTGGTTAAGCATGAGAAATATCACCTGTATTATCTGTATAGAACATCATATTGATGGCCGTTTGGATTGTGTAGAGCAGGGGTGGCCAAACTTTTTTGGTTGTGGGCCGCATACAGAAAAATATAAGGAGTCGCGGGCCAAACAATATTAAGCAGTTTTCGCCGCAAAAAAATTGGCCCGGAAAACCCTTGTGCCATCAAAAATTTAATTTCTACCTAAATAAATATATGACACATAGTTTATTGATGCGCTCACCTATGGGTATTTCTGTATGTTATCAAATTTTCTTTTCCTGTGCCAACAGGTTAAGACAGAGATAATTTAACATAACATTAGTATTAAACATGAATTCAGTATATATATATTTTTTTTTAATATATAGACCATGTCAGGGTGCCCAAGTATAACCCATTTTCTATGGTTTTAAATTGAAAAAACGAAATGGGGGGAATCCGTTTTTTTGTTTTTGTTTTTCAGTTTCTTTTTCTTAATGTTTTTGTTTTTCCGTTTTTTCCCCCGTTTTCGTTTTCGTTTTCCGTTTTAAACTTTGAAACAGAAAAATGGAAAAAACGTTTTTAGCATTTTTTTTTTTTTTTTTTACTTTTTTTTTTTCTAAATTCATGGCGGGCCACTTAAAAACGGGCAGCGGGCCGCAGTTGGGCCGCGGGCCGTAGTTTGGCCACCCCTGGTGTAGAGGTTAAAGCACTCGCCTACCACTGCGGAGACCAGTTCAATTCCTGGCAGCGGTACTTTCCGGCTTGGTCAGATGTTCCTACCTCTACAGATACAATTGGTCGTGTGTGCGGCGCGGGTGGGAAGCCCGTGGGGTATGTGTCTCTCTGCACTAGTGCCTCCTGTGGTCGGTCAGGATGCCTGGCTGTTCGGGCGACTGGGGGGAATAGCGTGATCCTCCGACGCGATACGTCCTGCCGGGGAAACTCCTCACTGTCCGGTGAAAAGAAGCGGCTGGCAACTTGCACATGTATCAGAGGAAGCGTGTGCTAGTCTACAACTCTCCCCAGATCGGCAGAGGGGGTGGAGCAATGAGCGGGGCAGCAGGGTGAATTGGCCAAGTACAACTGGGGAGAGAATAGGAGAAAAACCAAGAACCCCCCTCCCCTTTTTTTTATTACTGAAATTGCCATTTTGTGACTCTATCTATCTATCTATCTAGCTATCTAGCTATCCATCTATCTATCTATCTATGTATCTATCTATCTATAGTTAGTTATGATGTCATCAGTGATGTCCTACATAGGCATTGTAACATCACTGATGATGTCATCACACACGAGAGAGACTGAGGGAGAGGAAGAGAGAGGGCGGGAGAGAGACTGTGAGGGAGAGGGAGAGAGAGGAGAGGGAGCGAGGGGGGAGAGACTGAGGGAGAGATAGAGGGAGACATTGTGCACGTGCCAATATAGGGCAGGCAAGGCCATGCAGAGCTGCGGGCTCGGCCGCTGTACATTGAAACCCAGACTACTGAAATTATTTTAAGCTTAGCAGCTGACCCACCACACCTACTCCATGGTAGGGAAATGCATACTGGCTGCCTTTAAACGAGGAATTAAGTTATACAACATCTGAAAAATTAATAAAACGTGCAAAGAAAACCAAATATCACCTCAGGTTTTCAGACTGTTTATCTGTAGATGTGGCCAGGGAGGAATCATATCAGAAGCTATACTGACTGACTGATATCCAACATCTTAAAAATGACCAATAGGCTATCTGCCTGGTTTGTATCAGCCTAACCCTAATATGTGTTTCAATAAAGAGTTTTAGTGATGGTTCATTTCAGAGGCTTTGGGAAACAATGACTGCTTGTAAAAGTTTGGCATAAAAATGGTAAAACTTGAATTGTACTCGGTATGCAGATTTATTGATTTTCTGTTTTACTTTCACCACTGTTAACCAGCATACATACATGCATGCAATATCCCATGAAATATACCAGCAACAAAAGTATGGGTTAAACATAATGCCTCAAAAGGTGGTCATGTGATCTCGTGTCTTTAATGGTGTTATAAGTGATCATATTGTGCTATACGCCAAACTGCTTTCTGCTATAACAAAAGGACTCGGATCTTGTGCTGTGGAAGTTTAAAGGTGATTGATTCATCCTTAACCACTTTGAACATTGACCAGCATATCTCTTATCTGTGAATGGGAGAGGCCGATTGAAGGTTTATGTTGGCAGTATACATCATTATGTATTTTTTGGGTGGGTATACAGTAGGCAAGATCACTTCATCTCTGTTTGGTGAGATAACCAGCTCACGCAATAAAACTAAAGCTCAGTTGAACACAGTCTTTATTGTTTTTGTCGATAAACCAATAAGCTTTGTTTTTCAGAAATATTGTTTATAATATAAACATTTGATATTGGAACAGTTTATTATTATTTATTATTACTTATTATTAGGCTACTTATTATTTCCTGAAATAGGCTAGAGTTTACAACTTTTAATATGCGATTTGCAGAAATAATGTTGACCGGAAATAGAGTTTACAACTTTTAATAGACCTATTTGCATAAGTTTAACCACCTTTTTAGGCTGGCATGCATATAGGCTACAAAGTACAAGTCAGTTTGTAATATCAAACTGGATAGAGGGGACTTTTAAGCATCAGAAAACGGAAGAAAAATGCTTTTCTTAAGAAAGAATTCATTATGTTGATATTGGTTGTATAGTTTGCGTTCTGATCACATTATTGCAGATCATACAGTCTCTTCTACACTTTCTGCACAGTGCGCACAAGCTGCAGATCACTCGCTAAACACAACTTCAGCACATGAGAGAGCTGAATCCAGGGGAGGGGAAAACGGCAGAAAAGTGACTGCGTTGTTTTGGACTGACAGCGAGTGAGTGGGGTGCATGCATGGTGACTGTGCTCCTGGGCCTGGCTGGCTGTGCGCAACCTAAAAATATCCCTCGCCAAGTGCGCGGATCAAAGAGGTGGAGTGTGGGGTGAGGTGGGAGGGGGGGCATGAATCCCGCCCCAACATTTAACCTAAAGCCACTCATAGGAGGAGAGAGAGAGAGAGGGGGGGGGGGGGGGTTGCGGGGTCGGGTTTCAGCGACGCGCACTGACTGCCGACCTGCCCGCAGATAGTAGGAGCGCTCTGAGCAGGGCAGGCAACTTTTTAATGGGACAGCCGGAGCACAGCGCACCACAGCTACACAGACTCCCGGGGATCATGACTCAGACTGACTCAATTTGATCCACATGTAGCCCATTATACAGAATGTCGCGCATTCTGAGTTCGATATAGACGTGCATCTTGAAGGCAGCGGCCAGGTAGTTTGGAGACATTTGGAAAGAAGAAGAAGAAGAAGGAAACATCTGCAAAAGTTTGCCCTCCCCAGGGCAGTCACCAAAAAAGTTGCAGATCGTTAGGATTTCTGCTCTAGGCTATTTACTCTTCACCTTGTCTGTTCCTGATGCGTAATTGGATTTCGCGGCGGATAAAACCCGAATAGAGGCATTTTTTGAATCACAAAGATGGAAGAGGATCAGAAGTGGGGAGTTACCGGGAAACCGAGTGCGGCGGGGAGGACTTGCGGCGGCGGCGACCCGTGCAAAAAGGCGCTTTGGATAAACTGGAGAGAATTGTCTGGCATCGGCATTTGCGTCGCATTGTCTCTCTTGTCCCTCGGCGTTGGCGTGCTGGTCTTTGCGCGGACGTCGGAGCTGCAGTCGCGGATAGCAGGTCTGGAGCAGCAGCGGGATGCGTGGATGTTGTCTCTGGAGCAGGTGGAGCCCGTTATCATGGGACGGCTGGACCAGATTCTGGAGGAGGTGAGTGAGCGCGCTTCCACCACTGTGTGAAGCTATATGGACCTAAAAGTTCTGCAATATGCAGCATGGAGTCAGGAAAAACTCAAAATAAATCAATTCAGGCCAATTTCACTCTTTACAATAATTGATAATTGGTTGTGCCTATATTTTGTCTAATTAATACAAAGAGATCAACAAGTTTGACTATTAAAGTTTGCCTAAACCATTTCAGTAGTCTATATAAGTATAAATATACAGTTTTAAGTGGGGAAGACTGATGCATGCTATTAAAGTGTCTTGCTCAATCCAAAGGCGCTCTACAGCCCTCAATGTGTAGGCTATAGCAGGACGCAGACCAGTTGTTCATGTCATGCTGAGGTGTTGATGGATTATTTCACAGCTTTTGCAGCAGGTTGACCACTTGATTTAATGTATATTATCAGCTGATGAACTTATCCATAAGGGAAATAAGCAATGCAAGTGTCTTAATTGCGTCAACAATCTCGAGAATCGTCCAATTAAAGCAGTGAGTGGCAAGTTGTGTTTCTACATCATCCAGGCCAGGCAGGCATGAGATAGATGATAACCTGATGAGCGGCTTCACCCCAGCCAGCTCACATCTGTTGTTTTGAAAGAGCCCTTTTAATTGAGCACTTCCACAGCTACACCAACAAGCTCTTCAGTGTGATTGAAGTCCCGCAGGCAGCAGGGCCGCTGCTTTCTCTTGCTGCCCTGTTTGCTTTGGCCCAACTTCTTTTACCCCCTTTACCCCTCCCCCATCCACTTTCACTCAGCCCGTCATCAATGGCTGCTGGGGAAGGCAAAAGCACTCCAGTGTTACTCCAGTGTTACTCCAGTGTTACTCCAGTGTTACTCCAGTGTTACTCCAGTGTTAACCGTGGGGTGTCTAATGTTGAGAAATCTGTTTGGATGCCGGATCAAAAATCAGCGGGGAGCATTCAGGACTAAAAATGTGTCCCTGTGTCACCTTGACCAAATCATATCTTGTTAGTTTGCAAATCAAACAATGCTCCGCCGTCCCCAGAAATGTAGTCTATATTTGGACGTTTTGGTGGGTGCATGAATGATATTAGATGCAGAGACGTTACCATAGCTTTGGGTTTAATGAATTTCTTAGACCTCTGGTATAGCCTAAGTGTAAAAACTGTAAAAAGCAACACTATATGTCAGTATTTACCAGTAGGCTATAGCGTCAGAGTTCAAACCGGCCCTTCATTCTATAGCCTAATTGTGACAGAAACATTAACACTGGACACTGGCAAATTTGCTGTGAGCCTTTAGTAGGACAATTCAAGAAGAAACACCTGTCAGACACATGGAATGAGGTATAGTTGATACAAAAGACTAAGGTTGGTGTGGCAACAGTGACAATGCGTTTCCATCATATGAACAGGTTGGCGATAAACTGTCAGATCCCATGCAGGCTCTGGAGACCCCCCCCCTCATCCAGGCTCTGGAGCCCCCCCCCCCCCCCCCCCCCCCCCCTTCCCAGGTCTCCAAACGGGCCCCAGGCGATGCAGCCCGCCCCTTTGTTTAGGTCTGTGTGTATAAATAGTGGTTATTAATGTGACACAGCAGATGGAGCCTTTTGGAGAGAGACACACAACAGACTGAGCAGAATCCAGCACCCTGTCTCCTTCAACCCACGGCCAGTTTCCTCCCCTGTGGAAAATGTGAATCTTGAAATGAGCTCTCAGTGTTTTGTAGGTATACACCCCTTCCTGCTCCCTCTGCTCTTCCTCAGCTGGCCTCCTCCTGACCGCTCCCCCCCAGTCCCCCCCCCCTCCTCCCGCCTCAGTACCATGGGTGCTACAGGGCCTTCAGCTGCTCTGCACCCAGACTCTGGAACTCCTTGCCTCCACACATCCGACAGTCCGACTCCATAACCACATTCAAATCCCACCTCAAAACCCACCTGTTCAAACTGGCTTACTCACTTTAATCTCATACAGCAGCACTCTATCTGTGTCATCTGCCTCCCCTGTGTATCTCCTGTCTTTTCTTTTATCTACGCTCATCCTATTTTAATGATGCTGATGTTTGCCATGCCTGTTGTTTTGATCTGAGTATGATCTTTTAGAATATTTGTCTATTTTATAAGACATATACGATGACCTTGGGTGTTCTGAAAGGCGTCTCCAAATAAAATGTATTATTATTATTCTTATTTTTATTGTAGTCCCAGTTGGAGCAAATGATTCCCCCCCCCCTCCCTCAGTTTCAAAATAAGACTTCTTCATCTGCATTTGGTCATGTAGCTCTGTAGACGTTGTGTGTCTGCTGCTAGCCAATGTTTACTGCTCTTTGGTACATTCAAATTTGACCTTTTCCATCCCAAACGATAACAAAAAAAAACGTAACATTAATTAATTGTTTACCGAAGACTTGTACAGTAATTCTTGTCAGTGTTGGAAACCTCTGGAACAGCATTGACACCATCAAAACTCTCCACTGAAAGGTGGGTCAGCAGCTCCTTAAGGCAGAGTGAGTCACCTCTAAAGCTGTAAAATCATAATCTTCACCTCCATCATATCAACAGTTAATGGTCTATAAGCCTCATCAGAGCAATATTCCTTTACAAGCACCTTCCCCATCGTTTTGTGTCTTTCAGAGGAATCATATCGTGATGGTGATTTTTGGTTATCGTCACACAATTATCTGCTGTCTAAATTGACGATAACAAGCAAATGTTACTCAAAACAAACAATGAAAACAATGACACTTTTTTTCATGAACATTATTTGAATTACCATTATCGATTACCATTCAGCTCAACTGGATTTAACAAGATTTTGCATACGTGAGCCATATCGATTCGTGATATAAGAAAATATCTCTTTCATTATCGTGTGATATTGATTTCAACCATCTTGCACAGCTCTACTTGTACGTGGATGAAGGCTCACACCCTCGAAGCACCCTGACTGACCCCTGACCTGCCCCCCCAAGCACGCCGTTATCTCGCCCCTACGAGTGGCCCCCTTTAACATTTACAATTAGCCACAAAGTGGCCCCCGCGGGCGCGTTAGAAGAAGCCCGGCACGCATTCTCGGTATAGGAGTTCGCCGCGAGTTGCAGGCCAGGTTTTTGAGGTGCAGAAAAGGGAGAAATACAGTCTCCCTCTGCCCCGGTTTCCTCACTCGGCTCCCCGCGGACCTGTCACCCAATACGCTGTAAAGTATATGTGGTGTTGAGGTGCAGCCACGCCATCGCCCACTGCTGGACACCCACACAGATATACAGTACACGCATAACAACACAAACACGCATAGTCCATAGAAGATTGGGTTCACCGCACACAGAAAACTCACCGACCAGTCTGTAATCACCAGAGGCAAACATACCAAATACGTCCATGTGATTTGTGTGTGTGTGTGTCTGCGCTCGTGTGTGTGTGTGTGTGTGTGTGTGTGCTCATGCGTGTGTGTGTGTGTGTGTGTGTGTGTGTGTTTCCTGTGTGTCTTTGGGAGTATACATGCCCCACGTGCTAATCAGACGTGCTAATGCAAACAGCACACTCTTCTAGACGTACCCATACCTCTGCACTCTGTCAGAGCACAGTTAGTGAAGGCTCTACCACACACACACACACACACACACACACACACACACACACACACACACACACACACACACACACAGAATGATCACAGTTGTGAACTCTGCACCGCGCTAATATCACAGCTGAATCAGAGTAGAGAGAGTGGGTGTTTTGCATTAATCTCCCAAATCTAGAAGTATTGGAATTCTCAGTGTCACAACGTCTACCTGTGGTAAGGATGTCACGATACTATCATTTCTACTTCGATACCGATACCCAGGAAAATATCGATACTCGATACCATTTTCGATACCACGGGAAGGGGGGATGATGACACATCAAGACGCATAAAAATAAAGTTAGACAGATGAACGGACAGATGCACACTTCTCCATAATCTAGGCCTGATAACACTTTGAATTTGGACAGCATATTACCGCCACTCTAGTCATCAGAACACGTTTAGCTTGTTAAAAGAACAGATACCCAATGATAGGGAGGGACAAATCAGTGATTTTTCATTAAAAGAACACACTGATAGTATCAAAACTGTTGCAAATGAGTATTGTATCCATTTACACTTTTTAGTATCGATACTTTTCGATACTATCGATACTTTTGACAACCCTAACCTGTGGTGGTATCCTTGATGTGACCTTGGGGGTCCAGAGGTGCAGGATTGACAAAAGCAAACACCACAGCGTTTCCTTAATGACACATGTAGACAAACATCAGATCGCCGTGGAGAGCAACAGAATCAATATGGGGGACTTTATGACGCGGCGCTAAATGCTTTAGGACCAGGTGATTGATGATAGCCGAGCGTTAACGGCGACGCCTGTTAGAGAAATCAGCCGGAGTCAAACGGGGGTAAGGAGTCACACGAGAGCGACAAGAACAATACAAAGCTGCTGTCTGTCGGCGTGAGAAGAGAGAGCTAACACTATAAAGAGGCGGAGGTCGAGCTGACGCCATAGCAGGGCCCCTATGGGCAGTGGTGCCAGGTATTAATATTAATCTGCCTGCGGGATAGTAAAAGGTTTGCTCATCCTTTCAAAATAGAATGTTAAAACCAGATCAAAAACTCGGGCATCGGGTTACCATTTAAAATGGGGAGGCAGAGAGGCGGAGAATGTACCCCCCTCCGCCCCCCATTTTGTTTATCGCCTCATCCCTTCCCCGCACCGGCCCCCTTCCTGAAAGGCTTGTGCATCCCAGCTGCTATGCATGCATCACACACTATGCATCATAATTGGTGTATAGGATATGGCTGCGTGCCCTCACTAACTGCTCTGCGACAGTCAGAACTAGCCTAATCTCATTGGTTGAGTTAAACCTCTGTGGGCGGAGCCAAATAACAGTAACGCAGTAGGCTAACATTAGACTTGAAGCCCAGTGAAAAAGAGTGAAGTGAAGTGAAAAGTTAAAAGCAAGAAGAAAAAGAATGCGGTAAGAGAGGAAGAAGCTGCTATTACGAACCCTAACGCTCTTGCTATACTAGCAAAAAAGAACACCAATGCTAAGTATCTAGGTTAGCTAGTTAGCCTAGCATCCCTTCCAAGTTCAAACTAGCTTATTACTAGTAGGTGCTTCTAGGTAAGCTAACGTCACCGTATCCAACCACAGACACTTTTCTGTTAGAGATTGCCCTTCAACTACTGCTACAACTGATGGTGTACTGTTTCGACCTGGTTTAATGGCTAAAACTACAAGTATAGCTTCTTACCTTTCTAGCGGTATATCGTTTTAATCGTTCACTTCAGATTTATTCTTTACCACAATCAGGAGATGGACGCTGTCTATGGTCATTTAGCATTGCGCTAGAATAGCCATTTGTCAGACAATGGACATAATGCTAGCCTAAACAATGTAGCTAAGGCATTAGCGATCGATTGTCGAGTGTCGCCCAAGCTCGCCCCACTGCTTTGTCTGAGCAAGATCACTTTCCTAACTATTTGGACATTTTAACGACCACGTATTCATATGAAATTTGACATGCAGACTGCTAGACATGTCTACAGTCATTCCACAACACTAGCAAACGTTCACTGAAATGAGCCTCCTGAAAAGGCCGGAAAGTGCGTCTTGTAAAACTACAATGCACACTCCCTGGCATCTTCTTTGGGGTGGTAAGTTAACAATGGCTTACAGGTAAATGATGATACTGTAAGGTTACTCCAATGAGTTTGTCACTAAGAACAGCCCCATTTTATAGTAGGAGGTGACACATTAGACCATAGAAATGCGTATCTGTGAGCACACTGTGAGCAAAAGGCTTATGTGTGACAGTCTTTTGTAGTCTGGTCATTACATTTTGCTCCCTCTGGCAGACTTTGTGCTCGTCACATTGCCACCTTTGATGTGGTTACGCGCAGCTTTTAGTGTTCATAATTGACATCTACAATTCAGGTGAATTTATACCCGACATTATCTCCATTACATTATCTCCATTACCTGGTTGAGGGGAATATCTTCTTATACGATGTCCCTTTCAGTCGTTATGATGTAGTTTCAGGTTCAGACATTAGAGATCTCTGGCTATGTAGCTGGGGCTTTGTCTTACTAAAGACTTCTCCAGTTGCGAGCAGGTTCCTGCCAGTATCAACCAAAAAACATTCCTGGAATTATTCATGACTAATATAAAGTGGGTTAAGGGGAAAATGTCCGAGAGTGCAGTCCCACGATGGATTCCGCATGAGACTTTTAATATTGAATGACGAGAGGAGTTGACTTTTGAATCCCCGGTTATTTTGAGACGTCACCGATTTTTAACAGTGCAGCGTCTGGCAGGTTCCATGTGACTTATCCCCATACTTATGGAATATAATACTCATGGAGGTACAGTATTAGTTTTATTATAACCGTATTATACAGTAGTACTGTAGTACAGTGAAGTACAGTATAGGAGATGCATTCATTTTTAAAGCCTCTATCAACAATTGGTTTCTGTTCCCCCCCCACAAGATTCAGCATTAGCGCATGTCGTGCAGTGGTGCTATATATCAAGTCAAGTCAATTCCGTTTATTTATATAGCGCCAAATCATCGCAAACGTTATCTCATGACACTTTTCAAATAGAGCAGGTCAAGACTGCAGCCTCTTTATTTTAGACCCAACAATTGAAACGGTTCCCACATGAGCAGCAGCACTTTGCGACGACGACAGCGAGGAAAAAGAAGAAGAAACCTGGAGCAGACCTGGCTGTAGGTGAACGGCCATCCACCTTGACTTCCTATGGCGCGCTTACAGGAAAAGTGTCGCATTTTCACGTGAGGACTCATATTTGATCCACAGCCGCACGTTGGCATAGCAGGCACATGGGGTAACTGGCAGTACTGAGAATACTGAAGCCATGCTTAGAATGACAGTGCTCTTCATAACATCCCCTACAGCACCTGTTCGCCGGCTCTAAACAGCCAGCGCTGGGCTGGCATTCCTCTGCTAGTAACCACCACCGATGGGAGCGACTGTTATGCTGCGGGGAATGAATGCACTCGAATGTGTTTGTGTTCTGCTCAGGGTCACGTCACAAGCAGCCCTTTTTTTCATCTCATGAGGTCAACTGTCACATTTTCAAAGAGTCTCAAAGGTGACTTAAAGTCTGCTTTAACTTGTCAGATGAGCGTTGCAAGTTGTAGTAGTGAGTCATGTCCAGTGCCGTTAGTGACGGTGTGCTTTCAGACGATCATTCACATTGTGTGTATGGGAAGCTCTTCATCAGAATCCTATAATAAGATTGAGAAGTGTCCCATGTGCGTGTGTGTGCGTGTGAGCAGAATCCTGTCCGGCCACAGCTGTGCCGCTTTACGTGCGATCGGGCTGAACAATTCAGGGGGGGTGTCAAGAGCACCTGTGCAGGTGACCTGACGAGGGAGCTGGGTTTTTTTTAATTAGCTGATTGTCCTAATTACGTCATCAGTGATGATGTCATCAGTGATGTCATCCTTCCTTGGTGAGGCTATTGCAGGCCAAGCAGACGCGCAGTGGGCGAGCCTATGAATCGATTGCTAGTATATTCTAATAATACATTTTCATGCAATAATATGTTTTGTTCCTTCCTGGTTTTCTATGGAACATTTTAGTGTCTTCTTAATGCTGTTTCAGAGGATTTTCTATCTTGACAAGAGTCATATTGAATTTTACAGTCGTTTAAATAAATTGACGGCTTGAATGTTGACAGCAATTATCACAGAAGTACTAATAATTCTTTCCATTATTGTTAAAATAATGGCTATGGGAAGCTTCATTTGAAAAATATCGGTATTGCTATTGGCTTCCAAAAATCAGTTGAAACCCTAATTACAATTGCAATTTGTTCTTGTAGTAGGAATAAGAGTTCTTCTTTTGGTGTCTGTTGGGTTCAGCAGTCCATCCAAAGTGTATTGAAAGTGCACTTGATACCATCTCAACGCATCTTTAAGATCCCTTTTTTCTGCCCTTCTCCCACGCAGAAGCTCGCAGCGCGGCTACCGAAGACGCGAGAGGCTCGAGACGCTCCCCACAGCTGCTTGTGTCCACCAGGTAAGCTTCTAGCTCTCCATCTCCACCTTCTTCTACTCCATCCCCATGTTCCCCCACTCTCCCACCCCACCATACTTGGACTCCTTTGCGGCTTGGAGCTCAGGTGTAACCTAAAAGGGCCTTCAGCCACAGTGACTAATTGCCACTGCTGCTCACATGCTGCTTTGGTTTCACTGAGTGGGTAGAGTGGGTCCTGCTGGAGGGCGGGGTGCTTTGTGAAGCCGCTGCCAAAGAGCAAGAGATGGCTCTGCGATAAGAAGATCCTATCCCCATGTTGCTCAACCGGTAAAATCATAAAAAAAAAAAACTAAAAACATGCATGCGTGTTGTGTTGTTAGTGTTTGGACTTGTTGCTATGTGAAGGTTTTCATTCATGGCTTTTTATTGATGCAATGCCAGTAAGTGTTGTCATTCCCGTCGCTTTGTTCGTCCCGTGGAAAGAGTGTGTGACTGCATTGAGATAAGCGGGAGATGAGAGGGGCTGAGTTTACACCAGGTTATCTACTGTACATGCTGCCTCTTTATAACACCCTGAGCGAGTAATGACACTTTTATGACCCCCCCCCCCCCACTCACACACACACACACACACACACACACACACACACACACACACACACACACCTGGCTGTTATTGTTCAAGTAAGGTGACATCAGCAACTGGAGATAGAATAAAAATGATATAATTATATAAAGATCAAAGCGTAAAGGGAAAGAGAGGTGATATTGTTGAACGATGCATTCTTGACTCTGCGGTCCAGATTCAGCTTTGAGACAAATCAACAGGACATCCGGGTAGTGTAGCGGTCGATTCCCTGCCTACCAACACGAGGGTTGCAGGTTCGCGCCCCCGGTGTTACCTCCGGCTTGGCCGAGTGTCCATACAGGCACGATTGGGCTGTGTCTGCGGGTGGGGAAGCGGGAATGAGGGTATGTGTCCTGGGCGCGGCACTAGCGCCTCCTCTGGTCGGTCGGGGTGCCTGTTCGCCGGTCGGGGCGGAAGGGAACTGTTCGGGGTGGAAGGGAACTGGTGGGAATAGCGTGATCGTCCCACGTGGAGGAGGACGTGCCGGTGAAGCTCCCGCGCTGTCAGGTGAAAAGAAGCGGCTGGCAACTGCACATTGGGGACCACAATGGAAATAAGCCCTAGGGCTTTATTGTGTTTTTATCCTCTGTGATTTCCTGTGATGTTTGTTTTTGACATTTGGTGCTTGTCCACTTCTTTGTTCTTTTTATCTTATCACCAAATAAATTCATTCATTCATTCATTCACATGTATCGGAGGAAGCATGGTGCTAGTCTGCGGCTCTCCCCAGATCGGCAGAGGGGGTGGGGCAGCAGGGGGAATTGGCCAAGTACAATTGGGGAGAAAAGTGGGGGGGGGGGGGACCAGAAAAAAATACTAATCAACCAAGGCTGGTACTGTTTAGGTGGAACAGTCTGATTTGAGATTCTAGGAAGAAAACACTCTCTTGCTGTCTGACTTACTGGTGACGATGCCTGCATCTTGCAGCAATGATAGCAGCCATTCTGAATGGACTATGTATCTAAATTGAGAAGCATTGCAAATGGTCTTTGATCAATGTCTTTACCTTTCACAGCATCTTATTATGCTACAACAGCAACATATTAGTGATGGTAAAGGTACTACGTGTGATTTTGGAGAAAGTTTGAGTCAACACAGTTCTTATTTTCCCAGGTTGTTAAATATTGACGTTTTGGGTTGGTGCGCTGGACCGTCTACGTCGGTATTTGACTTTGCTGGAAAATGAGAACCCTGTTGACTCAATCTTTCTCCAAAATCACATAGCTCCTTTTTACTATTAATAACTACAATAATGCGATTTACATAATAATCGTCTTTATGCATTACCATGACAGGAGCAAAGAGGCTTTATGCGTTCTTTTGGCTTTCTGATTTGGTCATTTTGGTTAATACACAGAAAACTCTCCCCTGCACCGATTTTGTAATTGAGTCCGAGTCCTCAGTTCCAGCACAGGCAACAACTGAAAGGGCTCTAGTGGGTTTTGCTGGTACTGTATACAAGTATTTATTGCACTGGACACTGTCCGTGCCAAACGGTGCCCTCGCTCTGCCCTTCGGCTAGCTCAGACACGATGACAAGCGGAGGTGTATTTCCAGCTCTCAGTTGGCACTGGGGGGCCATTTTGTGTCACATTGGGTCATGATGCAAGCTGGTGTGACGAGGTGGCATTTGTCGAAGCATTCCTGGATAACATCACTGTGCCGGCCATCTGGGTTTGGCCACGGCAACGAGTGCCTACTGCCCTACAGCAAAGCATCGGTACTTCTCTACAATATGTGAGGATTAACGTTTTTTTAGAATAGTGCTCCAAAAATAATTGAGTAGTTTGCACGTCCAAAGACTTAAACATACTGTAAAGTTCGTAAAAAGACAAGGTCACACCGCAACTTTGTATAACATCAATGTGTCTGTCTGGCTGTTATTGATTGTCACCATTTGGCCATATTTAATGTTTCTTTGACCTCGACTTCAAATGAATTGGTGGAACAGACTCAAAAAGAAACAGAAACGGCTTCTCTCTGATTGACCGTGTCTGACTGACATAATTAGATTGTCTGAAATATTCTGGCAGACTTGAAGTAAATGAAAAGACTGCCAATCAATAATTAGGTCATATTTGTATCTTGGGGTCCTGAAGCAGCTGAGTTGTTGCCTTCTTTCTCCCCGCGGCGGACGGAGGTCCTTCAGCCTCCAAAGCCACCTGTTTGCCTGCTGCAGCCCCCCAGGTGGTACTTATTAAATAATTAGGTAGGGGAGGGGTGTGTGTGTGTGTGTGTGTGTGTGTGTGTGTGTGTGTGTGTGTGTGTGTGTGTGTGTGTGTGTGTGTGTGTGTGTGTGTGTGTGTGTGTGTGTGTGTGAGAGAGCACGCATCTACTATAGCCTGCTTCCCCATTCTGGTATTGTGTTGTTTTTTCAACCTCATTTTTCAAGAGACCTGAGAACAGAAAATGACATAAAACAGAAACAACATAAAAATGACAAAGGAAAGCAAGGTTTCTGCTGTGTGTGTGTGTGTGTGTGTGTGTGTGTGTGTGTGTGTGTGTGTGTGTGTGTGTGTGTGTGTGTGTGTGTGTGTGTGTGCGTGTGTGCATGTGCATAGGGTTGAGTTGAGTTGAGTTGAGTTTGTTTTTATTATTGTGTCATGCATACTACAGTATGCCCAGCCCGCATGGGCTTACTACAAGACACCATTGATTAATTCATAGCCAGAACCACAGTGCAGCACATAGGCTTACATAATTATAGACTATACATTAGTATTCAAATGACAAAATCAAAAATGACCATCAACAACTTGAACGACATTGAACAACATTCTCATCATCACCACCAATAATAGCATCAACGACAGCATCAAGACAAACAGACAACAAAACAGACAGCCATTATATTTGATACCTCAGGCCATCTAGAATAGAGCTCTTATAGTTTGAATGTGGCTGGGGGGATAGGAAAAGGAAAAAACAACAACATAAATGTTAATTAAATAAAGTATCGTGCCTTCCTTTCCAGGCTTTTGAAATAAAATGTGCAGACTTAAATACATCAAAATTAAACAAGTATTCTAATTTTTGGTCATCTGTCAACCAGAATATTTCAGAGTTTTGTTGAAGGATGTCATTGAACAATATATCTCTTAGGTCATCATAATTTGTACAGTATAAAAGAGAATGAGACTCACTTTCCACTGACCCCCCAGATCAGTAAGCTCACATAATCGGTTCTCATCTGGAATATCTTTGAATCGTCCAACCTCAACGGCCAGGAGAAGAATACCAGCTCCCAGCTGTGCAACCAAGGATCTTTGGCTTCTTGATCAACGAGATGTAACATACAATTCAGGGCCGAAATGAGGGTGTGTGTGCGTGCGTGCGTGCGTGTGCGTGCGTGTGTGTGTGTGTGCGTGCGTGTGTGCATGTGTGCGTGCGTGCCTACCAGGCTGTCTTGTCTGCCTCCCAGCCCGGCCCTGTGAGAACGAGGGGAGGTGCTAGCCACCACACATCAGTGCTAATTGGCCTTGTCAATAGGATGTTAGTGTTTTAACGTGGGTGGTTTTAGTGTCTGCAGGACGGCCCGTGAACGACCAGTTAAGGTGGCGCTTCAGTCGCCGCTTCACAGCAGCTTCTCCGGTCACTGCAGGTGTGGAAGCCTTTCAACTCCCAGCCTTCCAGATGGCCGGCGGGTTTTTTACGGCTTCTTGTGAGTCTTCCTGTGTGTCCCACAGCAGTTCAGATGGGCGACCAGGAGACGCATTTACATTTGTGAACTAGTACGCCCTCTTTGACCCCCCATTTTTGTTGAGGTTAGAGTTTCGACATTTTGGCCTTTATTGGGTGGAGGAGACTCTGGAGGCAAAGGGCTCCCCTCCTTCCAATTTACATGTAAAAAAAAAAAAGGAACAAGGAAAAAAACACAAATCAAATATAATCTGCGAAAATAACACATAAATACTGCATGCATTATTTTTTTATGAGTCTGCTACAGCCTCTAAAACTCTTGTAAAAAGGGCACTTATCAGTCAGATACCAAATAGACAGGTGCAGCATTTGCGTGTATATCCCTCATTTGTGTGTGTATCCCTTTAAGACCGTTCGCGGTCTTAAAGGGATACACACACACAAATGCTGCATCAGGTATCAATGGGTTAGGCAGCACCTGGGGTCTATCTGTGCAGTCCAACCTACCGTCTCTGTTTTGCCGACGTGAACTGTGAGATGCGTATAATGTATAGTTGGCTATAGGGCGCCGTCCCCGGGCCCACCTGGCCCCTGCCAGTCAGGACCAGCTGCACACTCTGTTCACATGACTGCCATGCTGTAGCTTGTTTGCAGTGCCAGGCGGCCCGAAACGCACTGAGACACAACGCCTGGGTTGAAAGGCCACCGGCTGGCACTCATGTTGTTTGATTACATAGAAATGTGAATGAGATGAAACAGGATGATGAATGAAAAGAGGAAGGAAGGAAGGAAGGTATTAGGTAATCCATCTATCCACAAACTCATGATTAATAAACTGGAACTGATTTATATGCACAACACCTTTTAGTAAGTAACGGTTAGCTCGTAGCTCCATTTGTGAAGCCAATGCGGCGGTAACTTAAACCATTCTTTCGAATGGCCTGCAGGGGGCGACTGCACTGGTTGCAAAAATAAATCCAGTTACATGGAAGTGAATGGGGGAAAATGGCCATATTTCTCACTTGATTTATGGCCCCAGTAAACACTTTCCTAATGAGTGTATGGCTTCAAACGCCAGTTTCAACTCTTCTTCAACACAGCATGATGTTCATTTTCCAAATTATGGCCCCATTTCGAGTAAAATAGACAATAAACAGACTACGTTTTGGGGGGTGATTGACACGTCGCCTGTCCAGTGATTTCGCAGATTGCCGATCATGGACCAACGGACCAAATTCACGTCACTTCTCGCTCCAAATAACCAAGATGGTGACGGTGAAAATGCAAACCTGAGGCTTCGAAACGGGAGCCCACAAACCAATGGGTGACGTCAGGGTGGCTAGGTCCATATGTTTCATACGGTCTATGGCAGTGATACTCAACTTGCGGCCCGGGGGCAGAGTGGCCCCCCGACCATTTTCTAATAATTTCACGTTAGTTTTCATTGTGAATTAGAATCTAATTCACAATAAAAACAAATAAAATAAAAACGAATATGACATAAAGTTTGACTGTGAGCTCCAGCTAAATTGTCAAATACCGCCGTCTGCTCGCTACCCATGCACTTATGTGTACTTAACCGAACTAACTATCCGGTGTGCACAACATTGTCAGACTAAACTCCGGCTGACACCCCAAAAACCTACAATCCGCTACAGAAAAATGTTTGTTTATTAACTGGCCCCTGGCCTCCGATCATTTCATGAAAGTGGCCCCCGGGCAAAGCAAGTTGAGTATCCCTGGTCTATGGTAACAATCCACATTTAACATCCATTTTCATAGGATGTCTGTTTTGCTGCTCTCTATCACTGATTGCTATAACACAACAGTGAGTCAACCTCTAGCCAGTTCATGAGAGCTTTCCTGGGAAAAAATCTTCTGGCATAACAGAAGTGACGCATTTTACCTTTCTGATTTGTTTGGAATAAACAGAAGAAGAACTTTGCAGTTTGTAGCCAAAAAGTCAAACATGACAACAAACATGGGTACTGTTAAGCATCTCAGCCACTCAGCGATAAAACAAACTATGTGCTCATAGTTTTCCCTGTTGCGGGAGAAGTAAACAAATATATTCTCTCCATGCGGTCTTGAATAGACTGCTTTTCTAACCTCCAGGCAGCGTGTGTGTAACTTGAAGGACAGTGTGTGTGTAACTTGAAGGACGCTGGGTATTATTCTGAGCTTGACATGTTTGCGCCGCGGCCAGTGAAAAATGAACGTTGGAGAGATGCTAAAAGCGGAGCAGCAGTATGCGAGACATTTCAGGTCTCATAGGTGCCACAGAGTCTGTTGTCTTTCAGATGTTTATCGTGACCATGAAGTGGCGCAATGGGCCTGAAAATATGCGGGACGTACATTAGGGGTGTCACGATTCTATAATTTCTACTTCGATACCGATACCCAGGAAAATATCGACACTCAATACCATTTTCGATACCACGGGAAGGGGGGGGGATGACGACACATCAAGAGGCATAAAAATAAAGTTAGACAGATGGACGGACAGACGCACACTTCTCCATAATCTAGACCTGATCAAACTTTGAATTTAGACAGCAGATTAGCCCTGCTCTAGCCATCAGAACACGTTTAGCTTGTTGAAGCAACAGATATCTACCCGCCAATTTTCATTAAAAGAAAGCACTGATTGTATCAAAACCGTTGCAAATGAGTATCGGATCAGTTTCAATTTCTTTGCATTGATACTTGTCGATGCTATCGATACCTGTTGCAAATGAGTATTGTATCCGATTCAAATTTTCAGTATTGATACTTTTCAATACTGTATCGATACTTTTGACAAGCCTAATGTACATGCTGTTTGAAGTGGATGGAAATGACCAGACGCACAGCTTACAGTATGGCTGTGTGGGCCCATACTAAAGGGACAGTTTGGATTATTTGACCTGGGGCTGTATGAGGTACTTGTGGATAGTCGGTGTATTACCCACAGTGCATTGCAGTCGGCGCACTCCCAGTTGAGAAGCAGAGTGTAGCCGCGGGCACAGAAGCAAAGCAATGTGCCGCTGTGAGAGGGGCCAGCAGCAAAATAGATATTTTAGCCACCGAAAAGAAGGCCCAACCTAAACAATCAATATCATTTTAAGTGTGTACGCTATATTAAGAAGGTTTTCAGCACTTTCCCTTGTCGTCAAACAGCGTTTTTCTTTGGCACTACTACATCTTCTCAACCGTAGAACGTCCGTATTCCTACGCATGGTGCACATTGTATTACTCCGCAATAACACTTCCTCACCCAAACAGCAAACAGGTTCTCCTTGTTAGGGTGGAAAAGCCTCTGAAACAATATTTAGACAATCATGGGAGACTAAAACTCTCCACTTATAATAATAATATTAATAATAATAATTATGATGATGATGATGATGATGATGATGATGATGATGATGATTATACTTGACTTCAATCAAAATGTCACACAATTAGTTCAGGTTAGAGTCGTCCCATAGACAATAGATGGATCATAGTATTGATCAGTTGGATAATAAATATGTAATTAACGAGTCAAACTGCATTATATCCATCATATCAGAGGTCAACCACACTGACTAGACCAGATAAAAAAGCCAATACCCGGCCCATATATGAGTCTAACCCTAGTCTGTCTCAGTATGTGTCACCTCTCAGTCTGCATCACATGCTAGCCAGCCATCTTTAGAGCCACAATCAAGATTCCTAGCTGAGGAGGATATGAATATTCCACAGAGCCTCCGGCTTTAAGAGCCTTTGTTTTCATTGGCACGAGTTGTCAGACTTGTTTGTTATAATGACCTACATACCTCCGGGTCTTAACAAGTCCCGAATTATATTTAAATATTTTGGGAAGGAATTAACAGAGTTAATTGGCTGACATTTTTGGGGTTGATACTAATACTACAGGCTTAGTTATATGTGGTAGTTCAGCAATAGTTTTGAGCACAAGTTGCGCAATTTGTAGTAGTACTTGACTTGTATAGAAAATGTGTGAATATCTTCCTCTCAAAGGGGGCATTAAGCAGTGTATGATCTTTAGCAGGCTCTATTGGTGACCTGTAGGAACTGCAACAACTTTGACCCCGAACCCCTGTAATAGAAAAATAGCTGAAATGCCTTGTTGATCCATCAATAATCGTTTAAAGTGTATATATATAGGAGGATTTATTCCACATGTTTACATCTGTGCACAGAGTCTCCCCTGACACCCCCCCCCCCATGGATCTATGGTGGGCTGTAACTGACACAAACCGTAAAGTCATATTTTCACAATAGTGAGCAGTAAGCTTTTTAATTAGCTGATATGGTGGAGCAAAAAATATGACTTATTGCATCGTTGAGTGTTACTATTGTAAGATTTGCCCAGTTACCACCAGAGGGTGAGGAAGTTCATGTCCTCGTCAGATAAACAGAGACTGAAGAGTGTGTGTGTGTGTGTGTGTGTGTGTGTGTGTGTGTGTGTCTGTGCTGGTGTGAGGTGGGACCATTGTTAAATCCTGCGTGTGCGTTCAGGAGGATACAGTGTGTATACATTGCACTCTGTGATTTATGGGGGTGAAAAGACGCAAGCGAGTGGTCATCGGGGACCCATCCAGGACTGTCATAAACAATGTTTACATTTTTATTTAGAACATGTTACTATGTCGGGCAGAGAGAGAGAGAGAGAGAGAGAGAGCGATTGCACAATGGCCAAACGACAAAAAGCATAAACTCATGTCAGTGAGTGCACACAAAAAAACTAAGATCAGTATTTGTTTAAATGAGCCACATGAGTATGAGTTTGTCCCACATGGGTCAAGGCAAACAGAAGCTTGACTTCAGGCCCACAGTGACAGAACTGACTTGATTCACCATATTGTTGCTGAGTGGCACTTTCTTGAATGGAGATGGAAGAGAGAGTAGAGGGAAAGGAATGGGAGACATCAACGACACCCCTCTCCTCTCCTCTCCTCTCTTCTCCTCTCCTCTCCTCTCCTCTCCTCTCCTCTCCTCTCCTCTCCTCTCCTCTCTTCTCTTCTCCTCTCCCCTCCCTTCCCCTCCTCTCCTCTCCTCTCCTCTCCTCTCCCCTCCTCTCCTCTCCTCTCCCCTCCTCTCCTCTCCTCTCCCCTCCTCTCCTCTCCTCTCCTCTCCTCTCCTATCCCCTCCCCTCCCCTCCTCTCCTCTCCTCTCCTCTCCCCTCCCCTCCTCTCCTCTCCTCTCCTCTCCCCTCCCCTCCTCTCCTCTCCTCTCCCCTCCTCTCCCCTCCTCTCCTCTCCTCTCCTCTCTTCTCCTCTCCTATCCCCTCCCCTCCTCTCCTCTCCTCTCCCCTCCTCTCCTCTCCTCTCCTCTAACTGATATCTCTATTGTGACCACAACAAAAACAAAGAACAGTTCTGTCCTATTTTTGGGGTTCTTTTCTTGTCGTGTTCTTCTTTTCTAAATGTCCATTTAGTTTAGCTAGTAAAGTACATAAAAAAACGTCACAAACATACTTTGGCTTTCACAGAGCATTTTGCGGAAGAATTCAAATGAAATGCTTTGAGATAATCTGTCAAATATATACATACAGGTTATTAGTACGGACATAAAGCATATGGCTGCTTACTCTGATATAAAAACACCATGACAAAAGGCATATACTGTAGACTGGCCCATATGAGGACCATCCGCCCCACATTGGCTGGGAACAGGGCAGGGCTGCAAGTGTGGGTTACTTAGCGCTGGGTCAAAACCCAGGAAGAGGGTCCAACAGGACAGAGGGTCCAACAGGACAGAGGGTCCAACAGGACAGAGGGTCCAACAGGACAGAGGCTCCAACAGGACAGAGGGTCCAACAGGACAGAGGGTCCAACAGGACAGAGGCTCCAACAGGACAGAGGGTCCAACAGGACAGAGGGTCCAACAGGACAGAGGGTCCAACAGGACAGAGGGTCCAACAGGACAGAGGGTCCAACAGGACAGAGGGTCCAACAGGACAGAGGCTCCAACAGGACAGAGGGTCCAACAGGACAGAGGGTCCAACAGGACAGAGGGTCCAACAGGACAGAGGGTCCAACAGGACAGAGGCTCCAACAGGACAGAGGCTCCAACAGGACAGAGGGTCCAACAGGACAGAGGGTCCAACAGGACAGAGGGTCCAACAGGACAGAGGCTCCAACAGGACAGAGGGTCCAACAGGACAGAGGGTCCAACAGGACAGAGGGTCCAACAGGACAGAGGGTCCAACAGGACAGAGGCTCCAACAGGACAGAGGGTCCAACAGGACAGAGGGTCCAACAGGACAGAGGGTCCAACAGGACAGAGGCTCCAACAGGACAGAGGGTCCAACAGGACAGAGGGTCCAACAGGACAGAGGGTCCGAGGGAAAGGGGTGGGGGGGGGGCTTTTAAGCCTGCCGCCGCTGAGGGAGGAAGTGAGCTCTGACAGGGTACCTGGCTGGGGTCCCAGGGGGACGCCATGAGCACAGAACAGAGGGGTGTAATTGGAACCCCCGCCCTGCCCCCCTCCCCTCCCCTCCCCCCACGCCCTGCCGCACAGCCTGGCATGGTTGGCATAGCTCAGCCCTCACCCCATTCAGATCTCTCTCCCTCCCTCTCTCTCTGTCTCTCTCTCTCTCACTCACTCACACACACACACACACACACACACACACGTCTAGGTTTTGGTTGGATATGTCGACAGATATACAACACGGCAGGACAGATTTATTGGAGAGGCCGGTCGTAATGTTACATGTGGCGTAAAGAGGACAATCGTACAGTCAATTGACTCTGTTCAAATTCAATTCTGCTGTGGGCGTGGCCACTGCTGTGGGCGTGGCCACTGATGTGGGCGTGGTCATTGCTGTGGGCGTGGTCACTGCTGTGGGCGTGGTCACTGGCTAGGACATTTTGCTCCACAGAACACAGCAGTGTAGCAGCGCTCTGTCCGGAGAAAGCTGGACTCACCGTCTTTGTTGCTGTGACGTCGTCTTCTTCCTTGGATTTTCTGTTGCTGCAGTGGCGGAGTTTCTCTTCTCTCTGTCTGTTCAGTCATGGTGGCTGGCTATCACTGCTCATGCTGACTACCCACTTCTTCTTCTGTTTATTCTGAACAAACGTGTAAAACACATCACTTTCTGTGGGCTAGATTTTGCCCGGGAAAGAGCTACCAGGCAGACACTGAGTTCAAATATAAAGGCTTTCATGAACTGGCTATAGGTTGAATCACACGAAACACACATGAATGAACATCGATCATTTGACTTCACTTTTTTATTGCTTCAAGGTACAAACCCTTGTCCAAGGGGCTCCGGTGCCAATATGGCAGCCGGTGCCAATATGGCAGCCGGACCGGCGGGGCAACTGGGGGGCAACTGGATCTCCGGGCACTCGGAGCATTCCCACAAGTCTGCCTGCTGACAGACCACCAGCCTCAGATCAAAGAGAGCTGGAGGCTGAAGTGTGTGCGTGCGTGCGTGCGTGTGTGTGTGTGTGTGTGTGTGTGTGTGTGTGTGTGTGTGTGTGTGTGGGCGTGCGCGCATGTGTGTCTGTGTGTCTGTGTGTGTGTGTGTGTGTGTGTGTGTGTGTGTGTGTGTGTGTGTGTGTGTGTGTGTGAGAGAGAGAGAGAGAGAGAGAGAGAGAGAGAGAGAGAGAGAGAGAGAGATGGGGGGGTGGCAGGAAGAGGGCAATTGCCAAGATACAGTCAAAAAACAACACTGGTCTAGGTAGTCTGTTGGGGTTTGGACAGATATGGGTTTTTGGAGATAGACAGACAGACAGACATACAGACAGACAGGCAGGCAGACAGACAGACAGACAGGCAGACAGACAGACAGACAGGCAGACAGACAGACAGGCAGACAGACAGACAGGCAGACAGACAGACAGACAGACAGACAGGCAGGCAGGCAGACGAACAGACGTCCACAGTAATTTACTTGCCTTGAAACAGTGTGGACAAATAAACTCTACGAACGTTAATGTCACTGCTCGTTGCTTTGGGAGCCGTAGAGCCACGGGAGTCGCCATTACTGTTTCGCCAGTGGCGTCCCTGATCAACTACAAGGCAGGTCCCCGATTGGCCTGTGGACTTTGTCATTTCTGAAAAGGCCCGCCCAGGGCTGGAGGCCAGATGGATCCGGACAAACGAAACAGCATCAGCTGGATCAGCTCAGCTCCTTCCCACAAAGTCTGCCAGAAACATGGCTGTCATGACTGATGACCAACTCACCTTTCAGGAGCCTGTGGCTTCTGTAGCTTGGTCATGCCGATTTGCCCTGTAGAACATCAGGAAGAAGATCAGACTCTACCTGTCTGAGCATGGAGCACAACTCCTAGTACAGGCACTTGTACTGTAATCTCACGCCTTGACTACTGCAATTCCTTAGTGGCAGGGCTCCCTGCATGTACGCTCAAACCTCTGCAGATGATCCAGAACGTGGTGGTACTTCAGGTCTTCAACCAGCCCAAAAGAGCACCTGTTACCTCACTTCTATCCCTCCACTGGCTCCCAGTCACTGCCCACATCAAGTTTAAGCATCGATGCTCCCTCTCGATAGCCAGAACCTCTCTTATTCTGTGGTTCCTCTCTTCTTCTGTGGTTCCTCGGTGGTGGAATGAGTCACCAAACTCCATCCGATCCGCAGAATCCCTCTCAATCATTGAGAAAAGGCTAAAGGCCCAGGTCTTTAGTGAACACCTTCTCACCTGATGATGGACTGTGTAAGCAAAAGAAAATCAAACTCTTTAATCTGCCTCTATGCATTGCACTGCGTCTATGCACAGCACCTATCTCCTGTTGGACCAGAACTCGTTCTCTGCTGACTAGAACCTTGCTTGTGTTGTATAAAAATGTGCGTCGTCGTGTTGCTTTGGATAAAAGCTTCTGCCAAATGGCAAAATTGTAGAACCAGCTCACGTTAAGGATTTCACCATAGACAATCAGTGTAAGCGTTGATCTTATTCTACAATATATGTGCAGTAATCAATCCGACTGCATCATCTCCGTCATATCAGGTGGACCACTGACTGTCTGGAACATCTTGCTAGTGCTGTCCTGCCAGGTAATACAGAGCCCGCGCTCCTCTTTCATCCTGTCTAAATCTTCAGTCTGCTGTAGATATAGTTGCAGCTAAAAAAGACCCCTGTGATGCCCTTGTAAACAAGAGGCTTGCTCTAATCTTTGCGGCTGAGAGGGGTGGTGGGGGGGGGGGTGTGTGTGTCGGGGAGGGTCCCGGGGTCGCGGAGCCTGGTTATTTAAGGAGTCCCCCAAGTTCACCTTGACATCTCTGCTGACAGGAAGAGAGCCTGGCGGATCCCCTTTCTTCGCCCGTGATAAGTTTACAGCGCAGCTGCCAGTGTGTGGCCATACTCGGAGGAGGGCTGCCGGCATGCGGGGAGCGAGGCGAGACAGGAGGGTCCGGCCTGCCCGGGAGCGTGAGAGACTGAGAGACAAAGGGAGAAAAGATGGATGAGGAGGACGGGAGTGGAAGAAGACGTCGTTAACGGGGGGGGTCGTTAAGTCGTCTGTGACTTTTGTCAACCTCTAGTGGAGATCAGAGGAATTTCAACACCATGGACGGTGGCTGTGGCGGTGCACAGGCTAGCTTACGGTGGCCGGCAATTGACACAAACAATAAAGTCACATTTATTAAGAGGAATAAGCTAGCTAATTAGAGCAGAGATCCAACAAATGAGGTACCACAATGCAAAATATTTGCAATAATAAGTAATTTGCGTTCACATTTGACAGTCATTGCAGTATGTGCTGTGGTCATGTCATCTGGGTTCTCGCACAGCTCGCGCGGTGCCGCCTGGTCCGTGATCAGGGATCGGGGCAGTATCCCTGGAGGGATATTGGAGGTGAAATCAGCTATTGTATAGAGTCCAAAACTGTTATTTTGACCAGGCTGTACACATGTTTATTTTTGGGGGTGAATGGGGATTGACTCCCCCTTGGAGCCAGCCTCAAGTGGCCATTCAAGGAACTGCAGTTTTTGGCCCTTGCGCATTGGCTTCATCTGTCCAAGCCCGAGGTTGCTGCTGGGTTGAGTATCAGGAACCCCACTGTCAAATGGGGTACCACTCCCCGAGACTTTCAATTGGGGGACTTTAAATTGTACATTTGATTGAATCTAAAAAAAAATAGATGTTTTTCAAATTTAACCCATTGATACCTGATGCAGCATTTGTGTGTATATCATCAGGTATCAATGGGTTAAAAAGTGAATCTGGAAAATAGAAGAGCGCAGGAACAGGACAGGAGCAGCAGTCTGGGCAGAAGGAGAACGTGTGAGGAGGAGAGCTGCACACTGAGGAGAGAGAGTGGACCATCTGCTTTGCTCATAATAAATGTTGTCCTGAGCTTTGAGCCACCTGATCTCCTCCCTCTCCCACTGTTCCAGCTCCAATAAGAACACACTCACATCCTCAACTTGTTAGCATCTTGTTTGGAGAGTGTTCACAGCCAACTCCGAGAACGCTCCAGCCTGCGCCGAAGAAATGCCTCCATGGCCGTTCGCCTTCCCCCTCGCCGTCTCGTCAGGACTGGGTTTGAGAGATGCAAATGAGAGGGTGTGTGTGTGTGTGTGTGTGTGGGTGTGGGTGTGTGCGTGTGTGTGTGTGTGTGTGTGTGTGTGTGTGGGTGGGTGGGTGGCTGGTGTTTTGTTATGCGCGTTCACGGTCAGAAATTAACTGGGGGAATTTCCCTTGAACGTTTATTTTAAAAAGGCCATGAAATTAGAAGGTAAAACAATGCACCTGATAGTTGGGAGTCTTATCTTATCTTATCTTGTATCGCCAGCATAGGTTTTTGATTAGAAACAACCTGAAGCATGTCTTCACCTACTAGTCTTTCCTGTCTTTCTCTACTTGGAACTGTCAAATAAAGACAAAGGACGGACTGCTCAGGGACAGAGAGGGGACAATGGCAACACGTTTCCAGCAGTGGGATAGAAGTTGAAAACAAATCCTACTGGTCCACATTGAGACTCTATTTGCCAAAATGCACACGCAGAAGAAGAACTGCTCCCGAAATGGACAAGAATTTAAAATACTAATAATACTAATACATAAATACAATATTAAAAAGTTGACCCTATGTGAAGCAAAAGTTCACCTCTTACTCTTATTGTAAAGAGCGCTAGCGTTTTAGACACGTGTGCATTAGACCTGCATGTTAGACACGTGTGTATTAGACCCGCCTGT
>NC_139633.1:6183002-6188002 GCF_964638095.1 Poromitra crassiceps | reverse complement strand
GACATCGCCTGGCAGAGAGAGCGGCTCAAATCATATGAAAGTTTAATCGCCGGATTTGATGTCTCATAATGGAACTCGCACGCACCATAGTGACCTGGTTTGACTTTGCAAGAGTCTCGTGCATTCATAGTCCTCTGACTGACGGCCATTGTGACTGTGAAAGGAGGAGAGCTCATATCCAACCAATAGCATAATCCCCCTCATCACTCATTTTTACCGTAGCTCATCGGTTTCCCTTCGAGGTCTTGCCCGCTTCGCGGACTCGACGCAGACGCAGCTCGGCTGCTGCGCGGCCTCACCTGCTCAACTGGCCTGCAGTTTGAGCAGGCGCTGCTCTATTCGCTCTCCATTTTATAGTGTGGGGAGATAGTGCAATTTGCAGCAATTGTGGACATCGTCTGTCATTTTGTGCGTATAGTATACGCAAATCTGCCATGTCTTCGTGTTGGTAAATCAAAAATGTGGGCACACCGTATATCACCCCCCGCGCTCGTATATCTCGTTATTCTGTCGTTTCCGTATGAGGACATGTTGCACGTGGATGGGGTGTTTTTGTTCACTGGTATTGATCAACCACCCCATCAACCCCTCTGCAGATACATTACGGCCATGTTGTGCTCGGGGTGCGTTTTCATGCACTCTCAAAGGACGCGGTGACACATTTGTTCCAGGCATGCCGGTGTGCTATAACAGTGGATCTCCTGTGGGTTTTCATGGATAAAGCGTTCACAACACCCCCACCCCCCCCCCGCTAACCACACCACCCTCCATCCCCTCCACCCTCCTCCGATCACAAGCCTATACAAGGAGACCCCCTGCGGACCCCCGGGACTGCCTCCTATTGATGGAGAGGTGAGGGGGAGGAGGCGGAGTGGGAGGGCGAGGATGAAAAGCACGTTACGTCAGAAAAAAACACCAAAGAGATGCCGCCAGGCCGGTGGGGGGGGGGGGGGGGGGGGGGGGGGGGGTCGGGGGGATCCGTTACAGACCCCAGAGACTCTGCTGCTAGGGGTCGCCTTGACCTCTGACCCCACACACCCACTCACTCTAGCCCTAAAAATGCCCCGTGATAATCTGGGAATGGCTATACCTGAGTCCTGACTCCTGAGATGGATCTGTTTATGGAGGGACATGACAGACATGCACACACTGCATCCTCAGTGTCTCTCTCTCTCTCTCTCTCTCTCTCTCTCTCTCTCTCTCTGTCACATAAAGTCTTTGACAAGTTTATTTGTGTTTATAACTCGCGCGCCGAAAGTATGTTTATTTTCCGAGTCCACAAATCTCTCCGGCGATGGCACTGTGGCTCGCTCACAATGTCAACAGTCATATTGAAATGTCAATAGAAAGTGCAAATAATATCATTTGGATGGAGGAGAGCTTGTGAAACTGTGATGGTCTACGCATCTCATTTGTGATGACTAGCGCAGGAATAAAGTGGAGCTAATGTCACGCTACAACACGCCATAAGCTACATCTGCTGATCTGCCTCAGTCACTTTGTAGCACAGACATAAATAATTGTACTGGCACACGCAGTGTGTTTATATCCAATCACTTGCTCATTCATTGACCCCCTCACTAGCGCACGCACCAGCACACTTTAGCCACCTGCTGCTGTTCAGTGCCGGCAGTGTGTATCCCTTTAAGAGCGCGAACCGCGTCGCGCGGTTCGCGGTCTTAAAGGGATACACACACAAATGAGGGATATACACGCAAATGCTGCATCAGGTATCAATGCGGGTTAAAAGGTCAACCTGTTATATTGCGACTAGATCTAAATTAGCTTTCTCGATCGCTTTTTATGGGCGGCTGCTGCTCTTGACTCCTCACCCCGTTTTTGGGAGGGTTCTCTTGGATGCAAGAGAGGAAGGAAAAGGACTTGGGCACGTCTGTCTGTCTCACACTGATTTGCTATGATAACAAACCGAGTTGATGAATCGTGTGAGTTGAGAGTGCTCTTCCTCCTGAAGGTACAGTTACGGATGTTGGCACTCTGCGATTGAGGGGTTTGCATGTCAAGTTAACAGACTGCAATTCATTCACAAATCGTTTGTGGACAACGTAGCTTTTGCATGTTATATAAATAAAAAGCACAGCATGTTGGAAGACCTCTGAGCTTCACCCTAACAAAAACAGCCCAGCAAATCTAAGCTCCTCTCTCTCTCTCTCTCTCTCGGTCCGTCCGTCCTTCTGCCCATTCATTTCTCAAGTTTCCACCTTCTTCTCTCCGGAAACTATCCACAACAACAACCCTCCACCTTCGACTGAGGCATTTGGACGTGGATCTAAAAGTGCCTGAGATTCCTCTCGGCAGCCCGAGAATGCTGCGCGGTGCGCGCCCACGTACGAGCTACTTCTTTGCTCCTTGTTGTCTTGTAAAGACGTTAGTGCGTCAGGTCTCTGCGGTGAGCTGAAGAATGCAGCAGAGCTCTATGGGTTTAGCAGAGCTGCACTAGGCCAGCGAGACGCTCAAAAGCCTAAGGTGGACTGGGAGGATGGGAGGGAGGGAGGGGGGGGGGGGGATTGAGACTGGGAGTGTTTTATCGTGAAGAAGAAGTGAGAAGTGAGGAAGGCCTATCGAATTGCTCACATCGCATCGTTACGTGACACTCCAGTCACTCAGTCACTGTGCAGATTCGGGCCCAGGAACCTGCCGGTGGAGACTAAGAAGGTTGATCCAGGCCAGGGATACTCAACTTACTTTGCCCGGGGGCCACTTTGGTGAAATGATAGAAGGCCAGGGGCCAGTTAATAAACAAAACAATATACATTTTTCTGTAGCGGATTGTAGGTTTTTTGGGGTGTCAGCCGGAGTTTAGTCTGACAATGTTGTGCACACCGGATAGCTAGTTAGGTTAAGTTAGTTAGGTTAAGTACATACATAAGTGCCTGTGTAGCGAGCAGACGTCAGCATTTGACAATTTAGCAGCTAAATCATAGATTATTGAAAGATATTCCATATTCCAGACTGCTATAATGCTATAACAGAAGTGGAGTATTGGCCAGAATGACATGAACATTTGGACACTTATTCAGCGGGTATCTTGCATGTTGCGTTCAGGTGCACTATAAAAAAAAAAAAAAAAAAAAAAAACATTTTTTGCAATTCCATCGCGGGCCACACAGGGGGCGCCCGCGGGCCGCATGTGGCCCAAGTTGAGTATCACTGATCCAGGCCCTTACACAGCAAATAATCTCCTCAATCCATCATGAAGAGGTCTTGGGACGGCCGCCCCTGGTGTGGTCCTCCTCCACGTGCCAGTTCATCCATCCATCCACAAACGCTGAAGCAACCGTTTTGGAAAAGCTGAGGCGGAGAAAAACAACGGCTCCTTCCATAGGCGAGCGAGGTCTGGGAAAGCGTATCGCTAGGAGACCGTGGCTGCAGTTAGGTTAAGCTTTTCTCCAGTCGCACTCGCACAGCCGACTTTGTAGCTCTTACGGAACTTTAACACACACTTATCAATTGCAGTTTCCGTAAAAGCCCTCCTCCCCCGGCTAAGAATAGTTGAGTGTTTGCTTGGCAGCGTGTCAGTCAGACTGCGGGCCTGTTAACAGACTGAAGTCTTCCCAGAGTCCTGCCATCAAACCCACTTGAAAAGACGTCCAACAGACTGGGGTCGACGTTTAAAAGGACCGCGGTGGGGGACTCGTTTCAGTCCAATTTGTGATATGGTGAGGTTATCATAACTTAGCTGTTTCAATAAAAGAAATGCTTGCACCGAGGCGTAACCTGCTGAAGCATATGTTATGAATCTGTCAGCCTGTGTTTTGCGTGCTTTTCTTTTCTGTTACTGTCTAATACACGTATTAATGATGCAGAATGCCTCAAATATGAACTTGACTTCCAGTAGCATCAGATTATAAGCCTATTAGAAGAGATATTTTTCTCTTACAATATAACATACAGTTTCCACCCCCTAAAGTATTCTGCCCCTACATTTTTGGCACATTGTGTTTATTATTATCATTCTCTGATTATAGTCATGATCAATGTCCTTATGAGCACCACTTCAAGTAAAGAGTGAGCAAATCATCTTTCAACAAGCCTTGCCATTGAATTGATTTCAAATCTCTTTCTCTGCCAGTTTTTCCCTACCAGTGTCATAAATATTCAAGATTTTTTAAATATTTCTTCATGTATCTTTTCGCCAGCCTATTTTTCAGCTGTATACTGTATTGAATGCTTCTGCTAATTATTTCATGTTTATATTGTTGTTGTTGTTGTTGTTGTTTTTTTATCTACCTGTTTTAGACCAAGGACCACAATGGAAATAAGTCTTGACTTTATTGTGCTTTATCCTTGATGTTATTCTTTGAGATCCGTGTCTGTACTTTGTTTAGTACACTGTATTTCAATTTGTAACCGTCAAATAAAATCAAATAAAATCAAATCAGCTATGATGACTGATCCAAACATGTCACCTGAACATGTTTGAGAGTTCACCTTTAGATAAAAGAGAGTTCAGAGAGGAGGAACCAGGCAGGGGGGCGCAAAGGGACAAACAAAGGGACAAATTGCACTTCTTGGTTGTCAAAATCACATCCTCTTGGGATCAAGCTGACTGGCTTTGCTTTGTAATTGGTGGTGAATGGCAGCTTATCTGGACAGGTATCTCTGTGGTTGGCAGCCCTCTTATCTACACGGGTCATAGGTCAAGCCTGTTGCCGGTTCACCCGCAGGCTGTGTGTATGGATGTGTGTGTGTGTGTGTGTGTGTGTGTCTGGATGCGTGTGTGTGTGTGTGTGTGTGTGTGTGTGTGTGTGCGTATGCGTGTGCGTGTGTGTGTGTATGGATGTGTGTGTGTGCATGTGTGTGTGTGTGTGTGTGTGTGCGTGTGCGTGTGTGTGTGTGTGTGCGTGTGTGTGTGTGTGTGTGTGTGTGTGTGTGATGCCTGATGACGACACCATGCTTCTCTGCACAATGGCTTCCCCAGCTGTGAAACGAGAGAGCACTGTGCACCGAGAGAGAGGAGAGAGAGGTATGGGGGGTGGGCG